>NW_026089622.1:458511-609547 GCF_024586455.1 Bactrocera neohumeralis | reverse complement strand
AAAATTTAAAGAATAAAAATATGCCTCAATATTATCCTCTCGCATCTGGGGCAACGGCTGTTACAAAATGCTGTGTTGTAGCACTTTCTAAGATGTTCCCTCCTTCAGAAACCAATTGACTTTCGTCGAGACACATAATAAAAAATTAAGAAAATTATTAATTAAAAAGTAAAAATGTGCGGGGTCACCAATGTAGAGCGTTCGTGTGGGCACGTCCTTATGCGACGAGTTTCCAAGAAGAAAGAGAACGATCTTCCAATTTTATTTGACATAAAGGTTTGACATAAAAGGAAAGGAAAATCATACATAGCAAAATGTCAAAGTAGCAGGTAGAGTTACCATGCTTAATACAACTATAATTAACTCCGAAAGGTGTGGCGGTGCCACATTTCAGATAGTTTTAAAAAATTTATATAAGCAAGGAAAATATCAAAATAAAATCAGAATGAAATATTTCTCTGCTTGAATAAGGTCTTTATTTTCCCCCCACCAGTGCTAAGGATCTAAAGAATCTTATTTAAGTTTTAACGTTTGATCTTACAAATCAAACAACTTCTATAAATTCAATGCTGAATGTTCTGCCATTGTCTTCTGGTGAGCGACGTCGATATCCATTATTTCCAGAGTTGATATCCATTATTTCCAGTTGGTACAGTGTTCGTGCATTTATTGTCAGACATACAAACCGCAAGGTCCGTGAACCATATTGGTTTTCACCACTTCGTATAATTCTGGATCTATCTCTGGATCAAGAATTTCCGCAGAAATGATTTCATCAATTTCATCTAGTGTAACCACCATCCACCAACCAAAGAAGAATGTGTGCGTGCGGCAAACCTCTTTTTTACCACTCAACAGAGTACATCCATCATCTAACAGCACCACATATTCTTACATTACTCCAAAATAAAGCCCATCAAACATCATAGCTGTTGTTTGAAAAGTCGTGCTATGACATGGTGACGATTGCTTGATACCTGACCGCGATCCATAACTCCGCACGTATGTATGTCATCGCATTCTGTGAGTCCTCGTGCATTTGCTTTGACCTACCTGTATTAGCGCGATCTCCTCGTGGCATCGTAACAAATTTAAATCTGTAATTGATCACTTTGTATGAAACACACATAAAGTTTTCACTGAATAATTTTCAATAATTTATCTTTTCAATAGCCGAAATAAAGAAAGCTAACGAACAAAAATGACAAATAATTTACAAATAAACTATATAATTATCGAAAAGGATAAAAATACGCAAAATATTATTAAGTATAACGCGAACACCATTGCCACAAAACGAATATTTTGTATTTCAGTTGCCAGTTCACTCACTGATTTTGCTTTCAGATCTTTCATCTTTTTATACATACATACATATATTTCATGTGGTTCCGTGTCCGTCTGCATCGCATTTTAAGGGTGTTTTTAATGGCTTCCCAGTTGTCTGGTTGTGGTATGTTAGTTACAACTTGCCCCTCCCTTTATTGTCTTCCAGAATACCATTCTAATCGATTTTTTAAGACTCTTCCCAGTGACGTCCCCTTGACTTACTCTAACAGATCCATATTTTAAACCTGGTTTTGATCGTCTTCAATATTTTATCTTTCGTCGAATCGTTTTTGTATTTTACTTCTTTCGTAAGCTACTGCACTTTGACTTTTGTTTCCGTGATTACACGGTGATTTTGGTCGTGTTCACTACAAAATTATTAAAACTTCCGTTGTACAAGGATTACCGATTGCGTCACGGCAAGCGGGTTAAAAAAAATAAGTAAAAATATTTGGTTGCAGCGAAGTAACGCTGAAGGTGGCTAAAACCATAATACTTTATTTTCATAATTTAATTTAAAATGAAGCTTATTACAAAAATACTTATTATAAAAATTGCTTATTCATGTACATATGTATATCGCAAATATAAGCTATTTTGCATTTTTATGTAAGTCGGAAGTGGTGTTACTATGTTGCAATTTGCTTTAATAATTCATCAAACTCTTCAATTGTGCCGTCAGGTGTTTCAGCATAATTGCGTACAAATGTACATACATATGTATGTACCTCGCGCGTTCCTTATGAACGAATTTATGGTTTTTGTAATGTGAAATATTTAGAAAGTATGGCGCAAGCTTGAATATTATTGGTCGATGATGATGCGTCTGCGCCTTTTTTGCCGGTAGCGCGAAAGCTTGATTTTTTACAAATGGCATGTTGAGGGACATATGTACATTAGGGTGGCCCATATTATATAGGCGGAAAACTAAATCGGGTTTACAGATCGGGGCACCCCCCAAATTTTTTGCTATCGCCAAACCAAATATTCTGGGAAAGTTTCAATTTAATATTCCAACGGGAAGAGGGTGCTCAGTGACATATGACATTAAGGAAAAAATGAAAAAATCCGCAATTTTGGTAATTTTTTTTAATAAGTACAACTACGTAGGAAGTAATAAATTCATTTATTTTATAGAATAATGTTAATAAATAACGCAATCTTATATAATAATAAAGGGGGATAAAAAAAACATGGCTTATTTCTTTGAAGTTGCCGACCACAAGCTTTTAACAACTGCTCTCTTTGTCGTTTTTTTCGGAACCCACTTTCTATTAGCTTCTACCACTTGTAGGAGCAACTGCTTTTCTTCTTTATCATTTGTTAGAAGCTTATTGAAGTCTTCAAACAGTTTGACTCCACGCTCAGCAATATCATTAACAACTTTCAGGTTTCTTACGATTTGTTTCCCTCCAATGTAATGCTGATTGATGTTCCATTCATTTGGATCTGTGTTTAAAAACGTTGAATTTATCTTTAACTTTTCAAACACCTGCAAGGATCTTTGATTGGTAAAATCGGCCAATTCGGCTTGGTCACATAAAAGTGACGAATCACCTCTTACTTTTCGGTCAGTAGATTCACACCTTATCTTTTTGACAATTTCAGCCTTTGCATTATTTGTTACTTTATCTGAGAACAAACTCAACCCAACTAATTCATCCGAGAGGTACCAAAGATGGGATTTTGTAGAATTTTTAACCACTTCACTTATTTGTGGATCAATAGCTTCATAAGTGGTCATGTCTTTCCATAGAGAGAGGTCTGACCAAGGAGCATTTGCAGCCATAGGAGCCTCAAACCAATATTTCACATATACAAGCATTCCAAATTTCACAAAGCGTTCTAGCTGTGATTTTTCCCTTTGTGTTGTTTCAAAAACACCTTCGTCACGAAACAAGAAGATTTTGATGGCGTATAAGAGTTTTGCCATCCAGCGCGCACGGTGTAAGGCACCCGGAGCTCTCCAATGAACGTTATCTAGAGAATGACCCAGGCATAGTAGTGATAGCTCTATTAACTCCATGTAATCGTCTCTAGATTGGGTTTCCGTAATTAAGATATCTAATAAAGAATTTACTGCATTAACATTTAAATTGTCATTGCCAGTAGCTTTTTCCAATGGTTTAAAGTTATTTAAGTGAATTGATGGCCATGCTGCCTGAAACCTTTTAAACAAGGGAATGTCAGGAGAGCTGGATTGTCCAAAACAAAGAGTAAATACCTTACTGAGAACAATCTCTAAAATATGATGCCTGCATGCTAGCCATAATAGACCTTTGCCAGTTTTATGTTCCAGCAAAACACAAGCTCCATTTTTCAACCCTGTATTGACGGCTGTAGTGTCAAAACACATGCCGACTATATTTTTCTCCAAATGCCATTCTGTTAGTATGTCAAATACTGCATTAGCCGAGTTATGGCCAGTGCCACTTACAAGTTTTGGTACTCCAAGCAATTTTTCCTTACCGTCTGCAGAAACTAATACTGGCAAACGATTTACTTTTTCATTGCTCAAAATATCGGGAAGAATCTTACCATCCCAATGAACTATAACTGGATCATCAAAAGAAACAGATTGCTTTATTTCCTCAAATATAGATTTTCGCCCTTGTTTTCATTGGCGTTGAATAGTGCTGCGTGATAATGGCAACGAGCTAGGGTCTTGGCCCAGTGCTGCTGCGATTGGGACCATCAACCTCAAGACTTCTCTATCAGACACTATATTGCGGTCTAAAGAGCTTATCACATGCTTAGAAAACAAGTTTTGCTTAGCAGCCTTCACAGGTTTGTCACTGCTCGGCTCATTAGCATGATGGTCAGTGATCTGGTACAGGGAGCTCTCTTTACAAAAGTTGAAACTGGATATTCTTCTGGTCTCGCTGATCTGCTAGAAATTTACGGTCTTCTTCAATCTTTATCAAATTTGAAGCATCTGCATGAGCTATATCAAATAAAGATTTTTTTGATGTTTTGAATTACGAGATTTATTTTTTTTAGCAACAACCACTTTGAATGGAGTTTCTCAATCTTATCAACGCAGTGTTTAATTAATCTTGTTGGTATGAGAGCTCTTTCCCATAACTGAGTTACCTCCTCAACTGTCATATGACTTGCACTACGCACTAAATTAAATTTATGCAAGTGCCAGTGAAAACGCAAAAGCACTTGCCGATTAGTAGGTAGTTGATTTAGTCTTAATAGAGATTCCACATCTGTAATACCCAAAAGGAAAACACGGTCACACTGCCTTGTTGCAGGAGAAATGGACGCCATGGTTTTTCATAAGTTATTGATGAAATGTTTAAAACAGGTATCACTTTGGGTACTATTATGAGAATTATTTCGTAATAATATTAGGTTTTGTCAATCAAGATCTTATTGATGATATTTTTCAGCATCTGTTTTAGATATTTGAAACACCTGCAACAAAGAAACAAAAATAATTAATAAAATATTGATTTTTTATTATTTCGACTTTTTGTTATCAATCGTGAAACTTTGGGTTCTTTGAGCACCCTTTTCCCATCCATCAAAAAATCTGAAAAAATTACAGAGGTATATTGAATCCCATTCAAAAAAAATGGAGGGGTGCCCAGGGTGAATTTTTGAAGTTAGTTTTTTTTGGGCCACCCTAATGTACATATGTACATACATATGTACATATATATATGGCTTACCAAATAAATTTGGAATGCGCATGATGGAAGGCAATTGCAAAAATATTCAAATACAAATTAATCATTCGAAACAAGTTAAAAATGTTTCTGACATTAGACTCTTTAATTTGGATGTTGTCGGTGGTGCTGATCGTAATGCACAATTCCTTATTTCAAATTAACATCAAATCTTTAAGTCAATTCATTTTCTTTGGGTTGGGGTCAAAATTCTGCTTTTTTGGAAATTCTGCATTCATAATTCCGGAAGTCGGAACACCGGGAATCAAAGTTATGGAAGTCAATATTCTGGAATTCAAAATTCTAGATAACGAAATTCTAAATTGCAAAATTCTGAATGGCAAAATTCTGTAATTAGTGATTAAAAATGCGTGTTGATAAAAAAAAAGTGCTCACTTTTGCTACTACCATGATTGTATTTGTTATTGTTATTCCTTTGTTTGTTGTTGTTCATTTACTTTTTTGTACTACCATGATTGTATTTGTTATTGTTATTGCTTTGTTTGTTGTTCTTCATTTACTTTTTTGTACTACCATAATGATTTAGTTTACTATGTACCTACATATACATACATATATGTACTGACTAAGCAACGTGTTACTGCAATTTCATTAATAAAAACGTGCTAAATATTTTTGTGAAATGATGGAAAATATAACTGTGGTGACGTCTAATAAAGGAAAAGACATGTTAAACGTCGACGGCTACTTCTTCTATGTATGTATTTGGAACGAAAAAATAAGAAAACATTTAACTGGACTTGTTCTGAACGAATTAAAAACAAATGTACCGTGCGTATTGTCACACAATTCGATGGCTGTGAACATGTTATACGAAAAAAAAGAAATTAATCTATTTGGTCTTTATTTGTTAATAATGTTGTTTTTTGTCTTTCCGATAAACATGTTTGAATTTTGGAATCATTTTGGAGGTTATGTTTTGTTTATGTTATATTATTATGTATGTATAAGCAATTTTATATAAGATACACGATTTGGCTCAAATTTTGGGAAAAAAATTTCCAGAATTAATTCTGGAAAACGTAAATTCCGGAATTATGAAAAACCAGAATTTTGAAATGCAGCCAAAAAAAGCAAAGGAATTGCGGAATTCCGATTTCCAGAATTTTGTCGACCCAGAATGTTGATTCCGGAATTTTGACTTCAGAATTTTGATTTTAGAATTTTGACCGTTTCCCATTTTCTTTTTGTTATTCTAATTTTACTTAATATTCAGAGATATGTACTTGCCAAAAAACATCTGTGCATACATACATATACATATTATCGGTGAAAATTTGCTCCATTTACATTTAATTTACATTTTAGAACAGCTAAAATTTGTGCTTTCTCCATTTATTAACATTCTCTGGTTTTATTGTTATCCTTTGACCATTCAGATGTAGTTCCCAGAACGTACATACATATGTAAATGTGTTTAAGAATTTATCTATTACATATATGCTTATTTTATTGAAATTGGCTTTTACCAATAATAATTCTCTTTGTTAATTTCAAATATTGTTAGTAATTCAAAACTAACGATTTTTTGCAAATGTAAATCGGCATGCGCTTCGATAATTCATATAAGAAGATTTTTTGTGTTTTATATTTTACAGCCTTTTCCCCGGTTTCGTTCATTTCGGGGTGTATGTCTTTTTTTCGAAGTTGTTTAGTAAATTAGAAATTAGTATTTTTAAAATTTGCGCCTCTTTATTCATTAACATTCTCATCTATCAAAACAACGATTTTAAGTTGAGTATGCAGAAATGTGTGCAATGACATTGTCCATATTATTTAAAAAAAATAAAAATTGCTTCTGATGTGTAGAAAAATAAAGAATCGAGATAAAAATGTGACGTTATTTTGTCAAATTTATTTTTTTTAAGAAAGAAATAGATATTTTGTGTTACTACACCTTACATGACTTTTTCTTAGCATTAACGACACATTTAACTTATGACGAATTTGTTTTATATTTTTTCACAAATAATGTCAGAATTAAAAGCAGAAAACTTTTATGACCATGTAAAAGCTTAAGTTCACCTCTTTAGTCGACTTGCCCTCAGCTTAATATATGTACATACATAACATATATAATGTACTATAATAAATATATATAGCAGAATTATCAGTCAAACACGCGTGTTTGGATTTCATTGCGTTGAGCGCCACTGACATATGCATATGTGTACGACATTGCCGAACAAATAATGTATACAAAAACCAACATACAAATAAGCGTACACATGTAAATATGTACGTATGACATTCCCACACAAATAATACATACACAACATACATACTTATATGCCTTCACATGTAGATATGTCACCCGCAAAAATTAAAAATATTGTTCTACAAAAACAACAATCGTTGTAGCATCAGCAGCGTCACAAGTCAATATGGCAGCCAAATAGTCGATGCCCAAATTTGTAGAAAACACCTAACAACAATATTTTCATTCACGAACGCAAAACAAACACCATTACATCTCCCCGAGCATGCCTTTGCCTACAAGCGTCTTTTCGCGACGATGGCAAAAGCTAAAAATCATAAATTGAACAATTTCTGATATTTGTATGAGAAGGAAAAAGTGACAACCCTTCCCATATAAGTATTAAAATATATTAGAATAAAATTGACAACATAGTTTTTTTGTCGATTCTCAAGTCAAGAAATGTGTCAAAGAAAATATTCAATGTTCCTCTGATTTATGTGTACAGTGATTCCCGGTTAAATAGTACTCCGCTTGAATGAAAATCATCCCTCTTAACTGCCTATATCTTGCTGCATCTCACGGTTTTTTTTTTTTAAATACATAGAAATTATTGTTTTAAGTACCACTCGATTAAGTATCCGCACTCGCTTATGTGCCATATTAAAATTTTTTTTTTAACAAACCACAAAAATCTGTATCTTTGAATGTGGCACATAACCGGGATAGATTGCATTTGTCAAGGAATGTACAAAATATTGTTAAGCGGCTTGCAAAAATTTGCGTCGATATGTATGCAAGCTCACACACAAACATACATATCTCCGCTGGTTTGTTGGAGAAGCGGATACAGCGGCAAGGGAAGCAGTGGCAATTGGCGATCGTTCGTTTGTGTTTTCGGCACAGCTCGGATTTTCTACCAACAACACAATGTTGTGAGGCGTCAGTCTTTCGACACATTGACTCTTTGACATGAAAGCAAAAAATATGAGCTTCGCCATTGGTTGTCCGCGTCAACGGAAATTTCGCATGAAGCATTGAATGTACATATTTACATACATTTGTTGCATGTAGACAAATTTACAAACATTATGCGTATGGTTATTTTATATTTGTTTACATGCACACATAATTATATATGGGCAAATCTGCGACCGCTTGGTCTTTTAACATGATATCGAAAAGTTTATTGACCAAAGCAAATATTTATTTAAGTACATATGTATATAAGCATCCATACGATGTGTATGTCGTACCAAACCTATGTAAGTATATAAAATGCATATTTATTTATATTATATTTTTATTGGTAGTAATACAAATCTATTGAATTATATATTTGCAAAGATTTTATGGAATTCATCATAAAATAGCTCAATTTTAAAATATATACTTACATATGTATGTAGGTACATACTTACATATGCGCTTTCATAAGAATTATAAGTATGTATACCGATCTATAAATTATGTATATGCAGCATCGTTTGCGCATAGTAAATATGCGAATCTGTAAGCGTACATTCCTTAACATTGGGATTATTATTTTTCTCATTTAACACTGAAAATGCTCAATTCTGCTATTTTCGCGTCCCCTGCTGTTAAGTGGTGAAATGCGCTAATAATTTTCTGTGGTGAAATGCACTCATCCAAAACAGTTAATATCCAAAAATTGAAATATCCCTAAATTCTCGACATCGTGAACCTTCTCTATAATATACGTTCTCTGGAGAAGGTTCACGATTAGGGATATTTCACGTTTGGTATATTACCTGTTTTGGATGAGCGTGTTTCACCACACCACAGAAAAATTATTAGCGTGTTTCACCACATTTAACATGAGAGGACACGAAAATAGCAGAATTGAGCATTTTCAGTGTTAAATGAGAAAAATAATAATCCCAATGTTAAGGAATGTACGCTTACAGATTCGCATATTTACTATGCTGCATATATAATTCAATAGATTTGTATTACTACCTAAATATGCATTTTATATACATAGGTTTGGTACGACATACATACATAAGTATGTATATTTATATACTTAAATAAATATTTGCTTTGGTCAATAAACTTTTCGATATCATGTTAAAAGACCAAGCGGTCGCAGATTTGCCCATATATAGTTATGTGTGCATGTAAACAAATATAAAAGAACCATACGCATAATGTTTGTAAATTTGTCTACATGCAACAAATGTATGTAAATATGTACATTCAATGCTTCATGCGAAATTTCCGTTGACGCGGACAACCAATGGCGAAGCTCATATTTTTTGCTTTCATGTCAAAGAGTCAATGTGTCGAAAGACTGACGCCTCACAACATTGTGTTGTTGGTAGAAAATCCGAGCTGTGCCGAAAACACAAACGAACGATCGCCAATTGCCACTGCTTCCCTTGCCGCTGTATCCGCTTCTCCAACAAACCAGCGTAGATATGTATGTTTGTGTGTGAGCTTGCATACATATCGACGCAAATTTTTGCAAGCCGCTTAACAATATTTTGTACATTCCTTGACAAATGCAATCAATCCCGGTTATGTGCCACATTCAAAGATACAGATTTTTGTGGTTTGTTAAAAAAACAAATTTTAATATGGCACATAAGCGAGTGCGGATACTTAATCGAGTGGTACTTAAAACAATAATTTCTATGTATTAAAAAAAAAACCGTGAGATGCAGCAAGATATAGGCAGATAAGAGGGATGATTTTAATTCAAGCGGAGTACTATTTAACCGGGAATCACTGTACACATAAATCAGAGGAACATTGAATATTTTCTTTGACACATTTCTTGACTTGAGAATCGACAAAAAAACTATGTTGTCAATTTTATTCTAATATATTTTAATACTTATATGGGAAGGGTTGTCACTTTTTCCTTCTCATACAAATATCAGAAATTGTTCAATTTATGATTTTTAGCTTTTGCCATCGTCGCGAAAAGACGCTTGTAGGCAAAGGCATGCTCGGGGAGATGTAATGGTGTTTGTTTTTATGAATGAAGGACGTTTGCCTGTTGAAAGTGCGCTTGCGTTCATGAATGAAAATTTACATGTGTACGCATATGCATAAGTATGTATGATGCTATTTTATATGTTGGTTTGTGTATACATTATTTGTTCGACAATGTCGTACACATATGCATATGTGTGCACACTTTTTACTGATAAATTATAATATCACGATTTGAATTTGAATTCTACATACATATGTATGTACATATGTACATATACATAAGTATATGTAACTATGCGCTAATATCTAGATGCGTAACAAACAAAATAAATATTTAAAAAATAGTCCTTTTTCGTACATTAACTACAATTATTGTTTTGGAAATAGCATAATTTAATTAGAATTATATCAGTTTTGCATGTATTCATAAAAATACGCAAAATGATAATCATATCAATTAATATGATGGCATGCAAACGTATAAAAATATAAGCAAAAGGCCAACATACGTCTGTAATAGCAATGTATATTTCTGAGCATAATTTTCATTGAATGCTCAACTCTGTTCACGCGCCACTGTTAAGATTTCTCCTTCTGAGCAAGCTGTGGTGAAACACGCTCATCGCATTTTGTTAGCCAAAAATATTTTTACGTTCTCCGCGCCGTGAATCTTCTCTATAAATATACGTTCTCTGGTATGAGTTCAACCAGAGAACGTACATATATTTATAGAGAAGGTTCACGATGTTGAGAATTTAGGGATATTTCAATTTTGGGATATTTACAGTTTTGGATGAGCGTGTTTCACCACTTAACATTAGGGGACACGAAAATAGCAGAATTGAGCATTTTCAGTGTTAAATGAGAAAAATTATGCTATTTCCGATGTTACGGAATGTACGCTTACAGATTCCCTTTTTTACTATGCGCAAACGATGCTGCATATAGTAATTTATAGATCGGTATACTACATACATATGTATATGTACATATTTGTTATGAAAGTACATAAGTATGTACATTAGGGTGATTCAAAAATTTTTTTTTTTTTTTTCAATTGGTACTCGCAAAAATAGGTTCCTAGACACCTCTAAGAAAGCCTCTCCAAATATGAGTTTTTAATTGTAACGGGAAGGTCCTCCACCTAACGGTTTTCTATTTTTTCTTATTATCAGATAGAAAAATTTATATCTCGCTTCCAACTACTTGAAAAAATATCTTGTTAATTAGGTTTTGTAGGAAATTGAATGCTCTAAAATATGGTCTCTTATGATTTTTTCGTAAACCCAACCGTTTAAAAGATATTAACAGTTAAAGTTTGATTATTTTTGAGAAAATTTTTTATTTCTTATTAATTTTATAACTCAATAAAAAAAATTATTATGAATAGATTTTTGGAGAGGTATTCTTAGAGGTGTCTAGGAACCTATTTTTCAGAGTATCAAACGAAAAAAAAAATTTTTTTTTTGATCCACCTTAATATGCATTGATGTTTGACGATGAATATCTCGTAAACGCTTAACTTAATCGAAAAATCATTGTAGACCATTTTTATAGAGCAGTAAATTTCCTACAAAACTATGTGTTTTATCATTCATAATAATTTTTTTTCATTGAGTTATAAAATTAATAAGAAATAAAGAATTTTTCCAAAAATAGTCAAATTTCAACCGTTAATATCTTTTAAACGGTTGGGTTTACGAAAAAATTATGAGAGACCATATTTTAGAGCATTCAATTTCCTACAAAACCTAATTAACAAGATATTTTTTCAATTAGTTGGAAGCGAGATATAAATTTTTCTATCTGATAATAAGAAAAAATGGAAAGCCGTTAGACGGAGGACCTTCCCGTTACAATTAAAAACTCATATTTGGAGAGGCTTTCTTAGAGGTGTCTAGGAACCTATTTTTGCGAGTACCAATTGAAAAAAAAAAAAAAATTTTTTGAATCACCCTAATGTACATACTATATATTTTAAAATTGAGCTATTTTATGATGAATTCCATAAAATCTTTGCAAATACTTATATACAATAAGATTTGTATTACTACTTAAACATGCATTTTATATAGGTTTGGTACGACATATGTATTTATATACTTAACCCTTTCGACCCCAATGTTGCCTTAGGGCAATTTCGCTAGTTAATAGGCCTACCACCAGCGTTATTTTTGTTTATTGAACCGTTATGATAACGGTAGTCTTATGAGTCAGCATGTAGTGTGATCAAAAAAAAATCACTAGTAAATCATTTAGCAAAGCTATTTGATAAAGACTGCAGCGGTGCCGGCGAAAATTTATTTCTGCATGAAGGAGGACATTTTTAAAAGTGAAAATTTTTAAAATAATTGTAACAAAAATTATCAATCTGTAAATGAACTACTTTTCAGCGATTGTTAAGTGAAATATTTTTGCAAGAAAATTTCTTTAGTTTTAAACCAAAATCAGGTGAGTAATTTTTACATATGCGAAGTTGCTTGTGAGCAACTTTGGGCAATTGTGGTATAAAATTTCTATGACTTTAGTTATGAGGCCTGAAGATAAAGGTTTGTCAAATGAGGACATACAACGAATTTTAAATTTCGATTGGGATGTGTCAATTGATGAAGAAAGTGGTGATGAGATAGAGGATGTGTCTGCAGTGCTGGAGCAGAATTTGGAAGGGATTATGGAAAGAGGGGAAAGAACAAAAATCGGACTTCTTGACAATATAATTACGGAAGACAACGAGCATGAATCTTGTTCTAGTGAAGAGTTTTGCATCGAAAAATTCGAAGGCCTTAAAATGGAGATCAAAGCCATTTGAAGCTCCTGAAAGTGTGTGGAAGGCAGATGTCGACTTGGAAATTCACGACGTCATGATGCCCGTGGAATATTTTTCACAATTTTTTGACTGTCGTGCTATTGATTTGATCACGCAGCAAACTGATTTGTATGGACTTCAAGAACTGGGCCTTGAACTTAAATGTACCATTGTAGAAATAAGAAGATATATTGGTACTCTACTATACTTAGGTGTTTTACTACCCCAATTTAAAATGGCATGGTCTCAAAATATTAAGCTTACCGCTATAAGTCCGCGATTACACGAGGCAACTTTAGTTGCTAATTCTCGGGCGATTCTCTTTTGCTGTCGCCCATTACCTTCACACGAGCAACTTGTGTTGCGCAACTCTGTTCGAGTTTTTTTCTCATTCTCTTTCACTTTACTTTAACCCATTGTCGTTTTTTTTCCTTATAGGTATTTGGACCACTCTATCACATATATTAATCAGCTCTGTTAATTAAGAAATACATTTTATTTATTAAAACAAACATATATCACCCTTTTTACTATCGTCTGAATCAATTTGTATGGCTTCCTCCATACATTTCACAATATCTTTAATTAATTCGATTTTTTCGTCATACTCCATTTTCTAAAATATTTATATTATATTATGTATATTTGTATACATATTTGCAAATTACTTACCAAAAGATGACATTAAATTTTTTAAATATATTCAAAATATTAATTTCAAAAAAAGATACGCAAATGCAACTATGTACTACGAAAGAAAGAACACGAATGCCGAAAAACGTCGCAGCGAACTGTTACGAATAAGAACACGAAGCGAGTTGCTGAACACTGGAAACTCGGCGCGATTCTCCTCTCCTCGTCGCCCCTCGCCTATAAACCAGGAGTTGCCGCAACAAAAGTTGCCTCGTGTAATAGAGCTCTAACAGATTCAATACCTCTTAATAGATTTGACAAAATTAAACAGTGTTTACATTTTAATGATAACAGCAAGCAGCCTAAAAAAGAAGATTTAAATTATGACAAGCTATACAAGATACGTCCACTGCTCGATATAATCAGAGAAAACTTCAATAAACTCCCTCAAGAAGAACATCAAAGCGTTGATGAGCAAATAATTGCGTTCAAAGGTATGTACTTACACATGTGTTGCATTTTTGTTGTTACTTTTGCTTACAAAACGATCAACGTACAAACAATACAATCCAGCTAAGCCTCACAAATGGGGGTTGAAAATGTTTACGCGTGCTGGAACGTCTGGACTTGTATATGATTTCACGCTGTATGTTGGTGAAGGCACCTGTCAATCATATGGATTGGGACTTTCCTCGGATATAGTTCTCTATTTAGCGAAAACTATTCCCAAACACAAGAACTTTAAACTTTATTTTGATAACTGGTTTACATCAGTAAGCCTTCTGATTGCATTGAAGGAAATGGGCATTTTCGCCACTGGTACTATACGTAAAAATCGAATAAAGTAACTGGCAGTTGACTTTCAGAAGCGGAACTCAAAAACGTAGAAGAGGATCTTATGACATGAAATGTGAAACCAATCATAATATTGTATGTGTAAGGTGGTTTGACAATAAGCCGGTCCAACTTATGTATATCATCGCATATAAATCATCAACCAGTTGGCATTTGCAAACGTTGGAACCCAAAAGAAAAAAACACACGTAGATGTCCAAAGACCTGCGATAGTTGCTAACTACAACAAAGGCATGGGAGGTGTGGATCTAGCGGACATGTTGATGGAACTTTACAAAGTTAACCACCGCTCAAGGAAGTGGTATATACGAATTTTTTATTGGTGTCTGGGAACGTCTGTTACAAATGCGTGGCTGCTTTATAGAAAACATTTAAATTTGCTTCATCCGAAACAGAAACACATTCCCCTAATAAAATTTCAACTGGAAATTGCTGATGCCCTTTTGCAATCTACGTCTTCTGCAGTTTCTATGCAAAGAAAGCGAGGCAGACCGTCCAAAGTAGAGAGGAATGATAGCGATACAAACTCTCCATCGAGCAGTGTGTCGTCGCATAACACGAAAAAGTACAGATTCCAGCCGAACCCTCCAGAAACGAAACGATATGATAAGACGGAACATTGGGTAGTATTCGGTGAAAAAGGGCGCTGCAGGTTGTGCAAGACAGGAACTCCAATGTCCAAATGTCTTAAATGTAAGGTCCATCTTTGATGCAATAACAATAAAAACTGTTGTTTGTCTTTTCATACCTAATGTTTCCCCAATAAATAAAATAAAATACGATTAGAAAAAAAAAAGTTGAAAATTTGACTATACCTTTCTAGAATAAATATAATGAGATTAAAACTAAAAAAATTTTAAGATTACAGGAACAAAATCGGGGTCGAAAGGGTTAAATAAATATTTGCTTTGGTCATTAAACTTTTCGATATGTTAAAAGACCAAGCGTTCGCGCATTTGCCCATATATAATTATGTGTGCATGTAAACAAATATAAAAGAACCATACGCATAATGTTTGTAAATTTGTCTAAATTTCCGTTGACGCGGACAACCAATGGCGAAGCTCATATTTTTTTAATTCATGTCAAAGAGTCAATGTGTCGAAAGACTGACGCGACAACAAGGCGTCACAACATTGTGTTGTTGGTAGAAAATCCGAGCTGTGCCGAAAACACAAACGAACGATCGCCAATTGCCACTGTTTCCCTTGCCGCTGTAACAGCTTCTCCAACATACTAGCGTAAATATGTATGTATGTTTCTGTATGAGCTTGCATACATATCGACGCAGATTTTTGCAAGCCGCGTAACAATATTTTTTACATTCCTTGACAAATACAGTCAATCCCTCTTAGTGCCACAATCAAAGATACAGATTTTTGTGGTTTGTTAAAAATAAATATATGTATAATATGGCACATAAGCGAATGCGGATACTGAAGCGAGTGGTACTTAAAACAATAATTTCGATGCATTTCAAAAAACCAACCGTGAGATGCAGCAAGGTATAGGCAGTTAGGAGGGATGATTTTCACTTAACCGGGAATCACTATACACATAAATGAGAGGAATATTAAATAGTTTCTTTGACACATTTCTTGACTTGAAAATCGACAAATAAACTATGTTGTCAATTTTATTCTAATATGTTTGAATACTTACATTAGCGGGGTTGTCACTTTTTCCTTCTCATACAAATATCAGAAATTGTTCAATTTATGATTTTTAGCTTTTGCCATCGTCGCGAAAAGGCGCTTGTAGGCAAAGGCATGCTCGAGGAGATGTAATGGTTTTTGTTGTGTATTTTTCTACAAATGTGGTCATTAAGTATTTGGCTGCCATGCCTATTGGCTTATGACGCCGCTGATGCTTTTTGAAACCATTGTTGTTTTGTAGAACAATATTCGTAATTTTTGCGGGTGACATATCTACATCTGAACGCATATACATAAGTATGTATGTTGTGTATACATTATTTGTGTGGGAATGTTATAAATTATTGCCGGTTAAATTGAAATGGCTAAACAAATTTGCAGTTTTTTGGTCACGATGACCTTTATTGTTAATTGTTCTGTTAAGACTAAATTACAATTTCAATTATCAATTATTTATAACTTAAAAATTACTTATGCTAGCACTATTGATTTATTTATTTGTGTCTCGTTATTCCGCGTGTGCCGGATGTTGATTTGTTAATTGCTCGACAATTGTAGCAATGGTTGCATTATTGTTGGTCAGCATTATTTCCTGGCTGTAGTTGATACTGCGCGTGCCGGATGTTGATTGGTATATTGTTTATCCAGCATTATTCTGTTTATTACAAAAACGAACGTCCTCGTTTGTTTAAACTATTAGGGTTATTGGCACTTTTGACGTGGGAGTTTCCGATGTGTCTTCTTTATTATTGGCCATATTCACGTTTACATTGTAGCTCGATGGTTCTATTAGTTTTGTCTTACAATTCTTCCTTATGATTAATGCAGTGCCTATTGTTGCTAGACTGATCAGGCAAATAACTACTAATGAAAAATTTGTTATTGAGCTGCTGTGTGGGTTGTCTGCAGTGTTTGTAAATGATAGGTGTTATTTATGTGGAGTTCCTTCATCATCTCAAGGCTGAGAATTTCTTCCTCTTTGTTCGAAGTGATATTTGATTGTAGGATTGCGGGAAGTGGTTTGCTAGTTAGTATTTCATTAAAGGAGTGTTTTTGGTTGTCGATTAAAACTGTGGA
Source organism: Bactrocera neohumeralis (assembly GCF_024586455.1). Taxonomy (NCBI): domain Eukaryota; kingdom Metazoa; phylum Arthropoda; class Insecta; order Diptera; family Tephritidae; genus Bactrocera; species Bactrocera neohumeralis. Next base: position 592,333 of record NW_026089622.1, on the reverse strand, counting down.
ATTACGATATTGAACGGCGTATGATCCCACAAGATTTATTTTTTGGTTATCGATTTCAATTGTGCCATTATACTGGTTTAGTAATATGATGCCAGGGGACATGTTTTCTATCGATGGGATGTGCTGGTTATTTATTTGAGTGCATTCTGCTGGTTCGCTTCTGAGTAGTTGCGGGACACAAGTAGTATTACCAATATCTATCATATTCTTATAGTTACAAATTCTTATATGATTATTCTCACTATATTTTGTTTTTATTCCAAATACCTTATGTTTACTACAGGTTACGATATCCTCATAGGGAATTTTATTAATATATTTATTTTGCTTTATGGGTTTGATAACAATTGAATCGCAAATTTCTTCGTTTGTTAATGGTATTCCTATCATATAAAATAACATTGTTTCATTTGATGCTACTTTTATATTTGCAAATTCTAGCGATTCTTCTACAATTCTGACATAAATTACATCTCCAGGAGTATATATTTTCATAGGTTTCCATGTCTTATTATGGGTTTCTAAATCTTTTGCCTATCTTCTCCGAAGGCTTTCTATATTTTCCTGTCGTGCATTTTCATACTGCTCTGGGTCTACTGTAACAACGTCTGCCAAAAAATGTCTCTATAGGTCGTTTCCCTGTTGCGGAATGTATGGTGTAGTTATATTCGTATGTATGATTTCTCGTTGTCGATAACTATTGTTTTGGGTATACCAAAAGCGAAAAGTATTTGTCGTAAAGGTTCTCTGATATCTTCTATTGATTTTGACTCTATTATTTTAACTTGAGCATATTTGGTGAATTTATTTACTGCTGTTAGAACTAATTTTTTTTCCGTAATGTAAATATCTATATGCACAATTTCTCCAGGGTATTGAGGTATTGGGGTTTCTAATAGTTGCGGTTTATTATGGTTCCGATCATACTTGTTTTCCTTGCAGACTCTACACTGTTTAATTATATTTTCTATTTTTGTTTTCATCTTTGGAAAGTAACATCTTTGTATTAGTTGATTTTTATTTTCGTCTCTATTCCTATGTGCTCGCTTGTGTTCGTTTAGTATTTCCTCGTTTTGTGCATCCTCGCTTGTTATGTCTTTTAGGTTTCGGTGCTTTTGTACTAGTTTCCTAATTGCATGTTTTTCTACTTCATATGTTCGTCTCGGATATGTATTAAGTTAACGTCCTGTACACTATATTGTCTGAGATAGATTCTTTTCGTATTTGCTATTACTCGTACCATGTAATTTTCTTTTGTGTGTATGATTGCTGAAAGTGCTTTTAAGCTATCGTTTCCTAATATGGCAGGGAAAGTGGTGAGTGTTGGCAATAGGAAAAATTTTAATTTGCAATTTTCCAAATTGAAAAGATTTAGATATGTATGGTGAGTAATTTTTATTTTGCCGCCTACTGAGTTGGCTAGAAAAGGAGAATTGTTCGCTATTGCTTTTTCTACTAAGCTTGATTGTATGAAATTTTTATTGGATCCGGTGTCTACTAATATTTGCATTATTTCGCCGCTCTTCGTCCTGCATCTAAAATAATGTAGCGAAGAGCTATTTAGTCTATAAAATGTACGTCAGTGAGGTCGAGTGTTTCTTCAATTGTGTCCTTGTGATTTGGCTCATTGTATGTTTGCTCATTGTAGCCGTATTGGTTATTGTAGTTGTATTGGTCATTGTAGTTGTATACGCTTTCGTTGTATTGGTCCCCTGGTGGTTCGTTAGAATTTTTGTGAAAGTTTCTTTGCATTTTTTGTCTGGGGTTATTTATCATTGAAGCTTTTGATGGTCTTTTACCGGTTTCTTGGGGTTTTGGCCGATTTGCGTAATTAACGGCTCTTGTCCTTATACTCTCATCCACGTCCATGGGTTGAGGTGGTTTAGGGGTTCTAGGAGGAGCAATGTTTTGCTGTTGACTATATAGATTCTGGTTTTGTTGCCGATATTGTTGACTAAATTGATTTGGATTCCGATTTGAATGTTGTTGGATGTTAGAGTGATTAAAGTTTAGTTGGTTGCTATGGTAATTTTGTGGGTTGGAATATGTCAAGGCATTTGGTAGATAAGCTAGTTCAGGATAAAATTTGGATGTGGTTTGAGGGTTTAATGGTTGATGATATCTGGGTTGGGTGTATTGTTGTCGTGGCTGTTGCTGATTTATGAGTTGTTGACGAGAAGTTGATGGTGTGATAGAGGTTTGGTTATTAGCGTGAGAAGCTCTAAAGCTTTGGTTTTCTAATTTCAGACAAAGATGGAGGGCTTCGGGTAGGCTTTTTGGTTCTTTAATGCCAAGTAGCCGGAGAAGATCACCAGAAAGTCCTCTTATAAAAGGGCCTTAGCGCGGTAACTCTCCGCTAACAAGTGGACTGCTTCTTTTCCTATCTCCATACATCCTATCTTGTTCAGAAGTAAAGATAAGTGTCCATATAAGTACCTTTTGGTAAAATTCGTTAATTGTCATTCGTCCTTGTATGAGACATGTCATTTGGTACCCTAGAGTGCCTATGTCTCGTTTGTCTGCGTAGTGAGTAGTCAAGCAGGAGATTACTGTCCAGTCTAGGGGGGTGTTGTAGGATTCTAAGGCTATATCTGCCTTTCCAACTATCTTATTTCTGGTTACATTTAAAATGCCGAAATATTTAGGTGTCCCTTTTGAGGGTTCGTAGATTCTTAAAATGCGTTCGACACTTTTTTTCCAGGAACTAAATTCTGAGGCATTTCCTGAAAATTCCCTTAGGGATCTCACAACATCTGGAATCTTATCCATTTCATTCGTGTTGTTTTGGAATTGTTCGTCAATTGTTTGGTCCGTAATGACCGGGTTTATTTTATTATTAAGAATATTATGTACTACATTAGGTACACTTGCTTCTATTGCTAAACTTACCATGTTTTTATACTCTCGCAACAAAGTTGCTAAGGAGAGTATTATAGTTTTGTTCACGAAACGGTTGTTTGTAAGTCCTAAAACTAAAAGAGTCAGATATACGGTTATATATACCAAAGTGATCAGGGTGACAAGTAGAGTTGAAATCCGGATGTCTGTCTGTCCGTCCGTCCGTCCGTGCAAGCTGTAACTTGAGTAAAAATTGAGATATCATAAGAAGGTTAAGTTCGAAGATGGGCAAAATCGGCCCACTGCCACGCCCACAAAATGGCGAAAACCGAAAACTTATAAAGTGTCATAACTAAGCCATAAATAAAGATATTAAAGTGAAATTTGGCACAAAGGATCGCACTAGGGAGGGGAATATTTGGACGTAATGTTTTTGGAAATGTGGGCGTGGCCCCGCCCCCTACTAAGTTTTTTGTACATATCTCGGAAACTACTATAGCTATGTCAACCAAACTCTATAGAGTCGTTTCCTTCAGGCATTTCCATATACAGTTCAAAAACGGAAGAAATCGGATAATAACCACGCCCACCTCCCATACAAAGGTTATGTTGAAAATCACTAAAAGTGCGTTAACCGACTAACAAAAAACGTCAGAAATACTAAATTTTACGGATGAAATGGCAGAAGGAAGCTGCACACAGGCTTTTTTAAAAACTGAAAATGGGCGTGGCGTCGCCCACTTATGGACCAAAAACCATATCTCAGGAACTACTAATCTAATTAATTTTACAGCAAAATAAAAAAAATATGTAAATGACGGATAATGAAATCTCGAATATCACTTTATCATGCGAAAGTATAAAATGTTCGGTGACACCCGAACTTAGCCTTTCCTTACTTGTTTATCATGTTCGCCAATTCCGGCGGAATTGTGTTAAATCCCGAGTACGGGGGGTCTAATTAGATTGTTTGGATTTGCCATTTTAAAATTTTTTGTTTTTTCAAAATTTTATACCACTATTTTAGTTTGAAAATTTATATTTTTTGCTATCCCTTCTAGGAAGGGGGCTACGGAATCGCAGAGTTAAGCAATATTATTTTCAGTTTAGTTTATGTTATTGACTGTACAAGCCGTATTTTATTTTTTTGGTTATTTATATTTACTTACACTATAGCTAAAACGAGAGTTCTGTTTAGTTCTTGATTTATTAATATAAATGCATAAAGTTTTTGATTAATTTAAAAATCTCTCTCTTTTTTTTCGCAAAACTAAGGCAATATTTACGTTTCTTTTACAATTTTTCTGTAGCTTAATAATTTATTAAAATTTTCCTTTCTCTTAATAATTTATTTGTTCATACTGAGGTACACCTTCTCACACTGTTTTTGTTACCTTGGCTGTAGGCTTTCGCTGCTATTTCTTGTTGGTATCGTTGGAGCATCCAGGAAGTCTCTTTTCCTATTCTTTTCTCGCTCTTTTTAATGTGTTGGTTTTTCTTAACACTGTCTCTTTCGCGGCGTTTTTTTTATATTTCTTAACTGCACTTTTAGACCTTCACGAACCGAACAAGCTTTTTTAAGCTCGGTCGCCAATTATTGCCGGTTAAATTGAAACGGCTAAACAAATTTGCATTTTTTTGGTCAAGATGACCTTTATTGTTAATTGTTCTGTTAAGACTAAATTACAATTTCAATTATCAATTATATGTAACTTAAAAATTACTTATGCTAGCACTATTGATTTATTTGTTTGTTTCTCGTTATTCCTCAATGGTTGCATTATTGTTGGTCAGGATTATTTCCTGGCTGTAGTTTATACTGCGCGTGCCGGATGTTGATTGGTATATTGTTTATCCAGCATTATTCTGTTTATCGCAGTTAACTTTAATGTTGCTAACTTATACGCACATACCTATGTATGTATTTCCATGTGTACGCATATAAGTATGTATGATGCTATTTGAAACGATTGTTGTTTTTGTAAACCAATGTTTGTAGTTTTTGTGGGGGACATGTTTACATGTGTACGCTTACCCAGTAGCAAAATAATTCACTACTGAAAAAAGTAAGCGAGTCGGTAATGGGTAATGGGTTGCGGGGCAAGAATCGAAAAAAATTTCGCTTTAAAATCGTTGTTGTTATCTTCAAGAAATGTGCGAATTTTATTCATATGAGTTGGTCATCCGCACAACTGATCGACCCAGCCCTCTGGGTATGTGAGCGCTTCAGTACTAAATTTCATAGCAAATAGGTTGTGTGACAAAACCGATGCTTTTTTGTGGTTGTTCTTTTCTGAAAATAATTGGTAACCGTTAGTCCTACCACGACGCCGACAATTGTTGTCTTTCAATTTTAATGATTGTCGTTTTTAGTAAATTTTAAGTATCGGTTGAAAGCGGTCGCGTGTGAAGTATTAAAAGTTATTTAAGTATGTACAGCAAACGTCATCAAAGAAGATTAATTAAGGCCGAAATAAATGAAATTCTAAATATAAATAATTCAAATGACAATAATTATAATCTTGAAGAATGTGACAATGATAATGAAAATGTGGTTGAAATTAACAATGAAAATTGTAGAACTGAAAACGTTAGTCTAAAGTCTTACCAACATATATGTATGTATGTATATAAATTCATTATCAGCAACTAAATCGGTGTATCAGGTGTCTATTATAAAAAACATTTTTGGATCAATTGGAGTTACAAACGGAATGAAAAAAATTCTCAGCGATAGCGTCATGGTGCAGTTAAATTATGATGGACTGCAAGACAAGGTGGCATTCAAGAAGTTTGAGTGCCTAAATAATGCCATATATGGTAAATTTTACTTTTCCGTAATTAATAAGTCTTTGTTTTGATACACTTTGTTTACTTTTTTTTAGAAGCAATGCAAGTTGAAGGTTTCACTAAAGCCGATTATGAGCGGGAGCTCAAAAGAGCTTTCAAGATGGGTAAAAACCGGTATCACAAAGCGGGCTCTTTGAAAAAGCAAAAAGATAAACAACTATAATAAATTATAGTATGAAAACACTTAATTTAAGTAACATTGACATTATTTTTAAATGTAAAATCTTAATTATAGTAATTTGTACTGAAATGGATTTCTTTATTATTTCTAATTGAATTAAAAAATATACTATAAGATATTTATTTTGGATTCGTTTTAGTAGGAAATGCGCATAACTGATCGATTCATATATGTATTTAGGTATGTGAGCCGGTAATTCGCACAACTGATAGATTCGTATACCCAGGTATGTGAGCCGGTAATGCTTACAACTGACTAATTCATGTCTTCAGATATATAGCTTGATAATGCGTACAGCCGATCGATTTGTATCCCTGGGTATGTGAGTTGATCTGTTCTGAAATTCCTAGGACATCGCTGTGTTAAAATTCTGCAATGAATTCAGCAGTAAGACCCTCACTTTGGCTCTTACCAACTCATACACTACGTATTACCTTTTGCTAGTGGGTATTTGTATGTTGGTTTGTGTATAAGTTAAATAAGTTAAACAAGTCTTATTATTTCAATTATTTATTTTATAATAATTTGGTGGACTACTGCTGCACCTTATGAGCTACAATTTATAACTAAAACTTAAATCTAAAGAAAAGTATATCTAGAGCCTATGTTTACAATTAGCTACGTGGCTTTGCATTGTTTCACTATTAATAGCATCAGGCGACAAATGCAGTGGCTGACGTGAGGTAACGAATTTCCTTATCTTCTCAATATTTTCTATTGTACTATTAATAATATCGAGCGACCAACGCAGTGGCTAGCGTGGGATAAGAATTTTGTTCACTCAAGCCACGCATGAGTTCTCCGTCTGTGGATGAGCTATTTGAGTTAACTCCTCCCCTTCTAGTTGTAGGCCGTCCTCGGGCTTCCTCAGGCTGTCAATAACAATCTTTAGGGAAGATGCGCGTCTCTTTTCTTTTAATTTTTGGAGCACCTTCAAAATAGAAAATACAATAGCTATGATGAGGAGGATAGCCACGCTAAACGTTGCGGGCCTTGTTGTCAGTTTTTTATCTATTTCTCCAATGTATTGTAGATTCTTGATGTTAAGCCTTTGTAGGTATGATAGACTTAGAATTTCTTGGTGTCCAGTGATATTCAAGAACGCCGATGTCGCTGAGCTGGGATGTCGTCTAACAATATTCTTCATGTTCGAGAATAGAGACCCATTTATTTCGACTTCTTCATCGAATGTCACCAGAAATGTACCATAGATGCTTTTTCCGGAACTGTTGTCAATTTTTATAACAGCAGTTACATCATTTAAAATGATGATACCGTCGTCTATTACTTCCAATGGTTTTAGGTGGCTGGGACGAGTATTGCAATGTGCCGTGCCGTTGTTGAGCGCAAGTGGTGAAAGGTAATTTCTTGCAGAAAGTCTTAGTTAATGTATTGGTGCAGTTTCCAATTGGCAGGATCTTATCGCCGCAATCTGCAACATTGTTGCCTTTAGCGAAATGTAGTATTGTGCCGTTGTGTTCGACAGGAAAAAGAGTTATCTTTTTACAAACTAAGCTAGGTTCAGGATATTTAATTATGAAATGTAGGAAATTATGATCTAGTATTACATTGACATATGCTACTTCCATTAAATCTATTATTGTCATACCTGTAGAGTGCTCATTTAACATGTTTTCTATATCTTTAGAATCGAGAATAAGAGGGTTAATAACGCGAATCTTTGCGAGTGTAATTGACAACAATAGTGTTTCAAGTTCTGAGATTAAGGTTCTATCCCTTGCGAGTAATGTTTCATAGAGGTGACCAGTGTCGATTTCTTTATCTTTTGCATAATTAACGATAGTATTTACGGTTTCTGTTAATTTGTTAATTCGTTCCTGTATCCGAGTATTTATTATTGCTTGTCTATCTATTGACTCAATTAGCTTTTGTTGATTGAATTTTAGTTTTTCAAAATCATCAAAATCGGGAGTTCCAGCAACCACTTTCAAAGCAGTTCCTAGAATATTAATACTCCTTGCTTGCCTATGGTGAATGTTAACTGTTTCTAAAAGTCTTTCTATATGACCTATATCAGATTCTAAAATTTTTTTCATATGCGACTGTGGAAAGTGTTTCATCAGTAATCTTGTTTCGCCAGCTATTTCTGAATACATGGTTAAATTAGATGAGTGTCTGAGATATTTAAAATGCTGCCAGATAACTACATTTCCATCGATTAGTGGGATGTAGTCCGAGTGTGTATAATCGGATAGTTTTGCAGTTGCTACAGTCACGAAAAACAGCACGGTCGATAGCCTAAATAGAAAAATATAGTTTAGAATAGAAAGTGGGATTTAGACTTATCTTAAATTGTCCTTATGGACCTCTCTCCCTTTAATTAGAACCGCTGTTCCCAAGTCGGCTTCTATTGTAGCTTCTTCATACAGAGGCGTAAGTTTGTTGCCTAGCCTCTTATTTATTTTCATAAGTACTTTATCCCCTACCTGAAAAGTTCTGTTACGTCTTGTCTCATTATGTGTCCGTAGTTGTATTTCTTGACTCTTTTTTATTTTTTCTCTTATATCTGCTTCGAGATCAGGTGGGTGGGAGTGTATTACGTCGATTGGTCTCTTATTTATTATAAAGTGTACAGACTTATTGTATTCAATTGTTGCTTGAAGTATTAATTCAACTGTGTCATTAATGTGTTTTTCAAGTTTCAAGCACCTAGCAATTTCCGCGAGGGTACTATGAAATCTCTCTACCTGTCCATTTGATGTACTATGGAGTGGTGGAGAGTTTATAATTTGAACGTTAAAACTATTTTCCAGAAGTGATTTTATTGTCCCTGAATTTAAAGATGGCTCATTATCGCAAAATATAATTCTGGTATGCGCATAGAAATTCATAAGTTGTAAAATTGATGGTTCTATATCAATTATAGTTCTCGACGCTATAGGTTGTACTATGGCGAATTTTGAAAATTTATCGATACAAGTTAAGAAATATTTTTTATCTGTAGAAAATATGTCAATATGGAGTATTTCGCCTACATGAGAAGGAATAGGTGTTTCGCCGATAATATGTTTTTTCGGGTGTCGGACATATTTTTCTCTATTACAAATTTTGCAATTTGCAACTATTTCATTTATCAGATGGGTCATCTTTGGGAAATAATAGTCTTGAAGTATTTGTTTGCTATTTTCTTGGGCTGCTTTTTGCTCATTCTTGTCGATAACGTCTATGACCAATTTTTTTGAGTGCCAAAATTTTGTTGTCGGGAAAATCTCTACGAGTTTACTTTGAATATGTGCTAAGATTGGTAATTCACACACGATTGCGTTAACCACATTCTTATTGACTGCGTCTTTTACTTTTTCTAGCAGACCCTTCCTGTCTGAAAAATTTATGATATGCCTTGTTTTTTGGCCAAACATAATTATAGTTTGTGTTGAGGAGACTGAGGTTTCTTCAATGATTATTTGATTCCGGAAGCAATTTACTGGTTTGTCAGTGGAGTCAATGACATATGTCAACGACAATTCGCTATGTACAGTGGCCATATCAGATGGTACATCTTCTTCTAAAGCATGTAAATTTTGCCTTGATAAAGCATCAGCAACAAAATTTTCTTTTCCTGGCTTATAATAGATTTGTGCATTATGTTCATCAATAAAGGCTTTCCATCTTTTTTTTTCGCGTTTGGATTTTTATCCGAAACTGCGAACGTAAGCGGCTGATGGTCGGTATAAATGTTTAGATTTTTTACGCCATACAGATAGTGTCTTAAGGTTTTTAATGCCCACACTATAGCAAGTAGCTCACGTTCATTTGTTGCGAAATTTTGTTCGTTATCCCTAAGGGTTCTAGAAATCATAGTGATTGGTTTCCCAGCTTGGGATAAAACTGCTCCTAAGCCAAGAGATGAGGCATCTGTTGTTAAGTCAAATGGTTTTTGGTAGTCAGGATAGAGCAGCATGACGTCTTCCGAAATAAGAATATTTTTTAGTTTGTCAAAAACTAGTCGTTGTTTTTCATTGAGGCTTACTGGTATCTTTTTTGATTGACCGGCACTCACTTTACCGTTATCACCCTTCAGAATTTCTGTTAATGGTTTGGCTATAGATGCAAAGTCTTTGATAAAGCATCTATAATAGCTTGCCATACCCAAAAATGATCGAACTTGAAACAATGTGGTTGGTTGTTCAAATCGGCTAATAGCTTCTATTTTACTTGGGTTTGTTGTAATGCCTCCTCGTGAGACTACGAACCCAAGATACTCGACTTTTTCTTTGAAAAAATGCGACTTTTCTCGTGAAACCCTCATATTGGCTGTATAGAGTTTATCTAATACCCATGCTATATGTCTTACATGGTCTTCCATGTTCTCTGAAAAAATTATAACATCATCTACATAAACGTAGCATGATTTTCCTATTCGCTCCCTAAGTACATCGTCTATAGCTCTTTGAAAAATGCTGGGAGCAATTTTCAAACCAAAAGGAAGTCTGCAAAATTCGTCTTTCCCATTTGTTATAGAAAAATCGGGTTTTTCTCTGTCCTTTTCAGAAAGTAATATCTGGTGAAATCCAGATTTTAAGTCTAGTGTGGTAAAATATTTGGCTTTTCCGAGATTCGACAGAATTGCACTTATATTTGGTATGGGATATTTATCGTCAATTGTTTTGGAATTTAGCTTCCTAAAGTCTATAACTAGCCGTTTTTTTTGTTTCCTTGTTCGTCTAATCCTTTTTTATCTACTACCCATACTGGGTTATTGTAGGGTGATGCTCTAGATGGCCTAATTATATTATTTCTCAACAAGTTACTAACTTCGCTATTTACAAAGTCAGAAACTCCCATTGGGTAAGGGTACAATCTAGAGTATACCGCTTCTTCGTCTTCTGTTCGGATGGTGGCAACAATATTGGTATTGTAAGGCAGTGCTTCATTAGGGTCAGCAAATACTCCTTGTCTTTTTGTTATCATTTCTCTGAATTTTGGTTGAATTTGTTTGGGAACTTCTATGCTTTCGACCTCTGTAAAATTAACGTCAGAAGATTTTAAAAACTGAATTATTTCTGAACCGGATGCTGTTTTTAATACTTTATGTTTGAAATCCAATGTAGCACCTACTTCATTAAGCAGGTCTAATCCAATTATTCCGTCAAATGTTGACAGATTTGGGAGTATAAAGAATGTAGTTATGGTGTTGAAAATATGCATAGGACATTTAACGGAATTGAAGCCATGAAGTGACTTAACTAAGAAAGATTCGTTTACTGCAGTGACGTTATTTAGTTCAGTTAAAGGTTTAATATAATTTTTTGAAGCTCCTGTGTCAATAAGAAGCTTTATGGTTCTACCTGCTATCGTTCGCTCTACAAACGGTAACAGGGAGCAATTTCTAAAAAATTTACTTCATCATATTGATTAGTTTTATCTGTAATATCATTTGCCTCTAATTCGGCTGTAATTTGATATTCAGATTCGTCTTGAGCAAGTGTGGTTTTATTTTGTAAAAGATGATTTATCCTTTGTTGTTTGGTCCCGTATACCGTGCAGTGCCATTATATGATGTTTTAATGATCTGATTAGGGGGTGGTACATAGTGAGGGAAACTTCTATTTGGTTGTTGGATAGATTGCCTAAATCGAGATGAATTGTCAATATCCATCGGTTGGGGTGTATCCTGTTTTGAAAATGGTCTTCTATTTTGTGTTTTTTGTCTGCCAAAAAATGGATTTTTAGCTAGTTGCACGTTTTCATTGTTTGGATCTAAGCTTTTTTGATGCTGATATTCATTTCTATGAGCTCTTTCTTCTAAGCTTTTAGCAAAATTGTTTGCGAATTGGAAACGTTCATGATTAGACTCAACTTCTTGAGCTAAGGCTAATGCTGATGGCAGGTCATTTGGACGTGCTGCAAAAAGAATGTCACTTAAGTGTTTTTTCGTGCCTGAAATAAATACTCTCAGTGCATCTGTTCTGTATTTGTCGTTAAGGGAGGAAGCTAAGGGGCTGTCGTGTGTCATTATAGTTTTATTAATGAGGAGCGTTAATTTACGCTCGATTTCCTCATAGTACTGCATTATTGACAAGTTTCCTTGACGTAGAGTCGATAACTCTTGTTCAATAAGGTAAATAGGTCGTTTGTCAGCGTAGGTAAAGTCTAGCCTGTTGATAATAGCTTTAAAATTCAGTGGTGTATCGTATGAGGACAGCACCATATCAGCGGAGCCCCTTATTTTATTTCTAATAATGCCTATTGCCTGGTAGTGTTTAGAACTTCCTACATAACTCTCAAACAGTTTATAAGCCGCATGAGCAGCCTTACGCCATGAGACATATGTCTCGTGTTTCCCTTCGAAATCATGTAGTGATTTTACCATGTCTAATGATTCATCGCAACATATTCCTGGTACTATTTCAGCATCTCTAAATACTTCTACTTCAGGTACCATTAATGATGCAAATTTATTTTCTAAAGTTTTTACCCTTTGTTCAAAAATTTGAGCTTGATTTTAAAGTGCAGAGTTAACCGCAAACTCAATAAGCGTTTTTATTTCTGATTCTCTAAGCGACATTTTATATGGTCTGATTACTCTACTTCACTATCACTCGTAAAAATATTACAATATTTAATGAAAATTAATTAACCTTTCGCACAGATTCTATTTGTTTCTTTGTTTAATAAGCAATCTACTTAAGAGGGTTATTTATTTATAATAGTTATATTCCAATCCGTTTGTTTTTGTTGGGTTCCAGTCCTTTTGTTGGGTTCCTCCTTCTTGTTGGGCGCCAGTTAAATAAGTTAAACAAGTCTTATTATTTCAATTATTTATTTTATAATAATTTGGTGGACTACTACTGCACCTTATGAGCTACAATTTATAACTAAAACTTAAATCCAAAGAAAAGTATATCTAGACCCTATCTTTACTATTAGCTACGTGGCTTTATATTGTTTCACTATTAATAGCATCAGGCGACCAATGCAGTGGCTGATGTAGATAGAATATTAATACTCGAATTTCCTTATCTTCTCAATATCTTCTGTTGTACTATTAATAATATCGAGCGACCAACGCAGTTCTAGCGTGGGATGTGTTCTCATCTGTGGATGAGCTATTTGAGTTAACTTATTTTATTTGGTTAACACATTAGATGAGTGTCTGTACATAGAAGCATGCGCGCATACTTTTTCCTGATAAATAATAATATCATAATTTGAATTTGAATTGTACTCACGAAAAACAGCATGTATTTAAATGAAAAATGTAATTTAGCATACAATATTATTGTAATATATTAAGTTTTTTAATATTCCTGATAGTATCTCCCTTATATGAACATATGTATGTTCCCATATCGGCATATATGTATATAAAAACATATTCATATATGAAATTATATTATATTACCAAACATAAGAAATATTTAAAAATTAACTGTTATTCACACATTAACCACAAATTCTGTATATATTTTGAAAATAGCATAATGTAATTCCGTGTTATCAGTTTTGCATGTTTTCATAAAAATTTTATTTTTTAATCATATCAATTAGATCAGGTGATGGCAGGTATTACGTCGATTGGTCTATTTATTAAAAGTGTACAGACTTATTGTATTCATATATGTATATATGTATATAAAAAACTGTGTCATTAATGTGTTTTTCAAGTTTCAAACACAAATTTGAAGGGTAAACAAGATGAAACAACTCTATTTGTATTTGAAAAAGTACTAAGTGGTGGAGAGTTTATAATTTGAACGTTAAAATATTTTCCAGAAGAAATTTTATTGTCCCTGAATTTAAAGATAAACTCAAATATCGCAAAATGAAAATAAAAAAAAACTGTAAATGCGCATAAAATGCTAAATTGTAAAATTGATGTTGTATATTCAATGAATTCATTACTCACCTAAAAGTAAGATGTTGTAAATCAAACGGTCTTGGCTTGCAACTTACTTTAAAAGTTTATCGCGCTACATATCGTTCATTACTAATTTTTCTTCTTACTAACCATTTCAATATGAGTTTTTGAAAAAAAGTAATAAGTATTTAACAACTTATTTCATTAAAACACTCATCGATGGGTCAAACCACTCCGGAAAAACATTTTGAAGTTTTGTTTGCTATTTTCTCGGACAACATCAGACAACGAACATTGAACGTTCGCACTATTTCTTGAAAAGGTTGCTCCATTCTCTGTCGACACACTAAAGACCCTATCAATTTTTTTGACTAGCCTTAAATCCACATCATCCTTATCTCTACGAGTTTACTTTGAATATGTGATAAGATTGGTAATTCACACACGATTGCGTTAACCACATTCTTATTGACTGCGTCTTTTACTTTTTCTAGCAGACCCTTCCTGTCTGAAAAATTTATGATATGCCTTGTTTTTTGGCCAAACATAATTATAGTTTGTGTTGAGGAGACTGAGGTTTCTTCAATGATTATTTGATTCCGGAAGCAATTTACTGGTTTGTCAGTGGAGTCAATGACATATGTCAACGACAATTCGCTATGTACAGTGGCCATATCAGATGGTACATCTTCTTCTAAAGCATGTAAGTTTTGCCTTGATAAAGCATCAGCAACAAAATTTTCTTTTCCTGGCTTATAATAGATTTGTGCATTATGTTCATCAATAAAGGCTTTCCATCTTTTTTTTTCGCGTTTGGATTTTTATCCGAAACTGCGAACGTAAGCGGCTGATGGGCGGTATAAATGTTTAGATTTTTTGCGCCATACAGATAGTTTCTTAAGGTTTTTAATGCCCACACTATAGCAAGTAGCTCACGTTCATTTGTTGCGAAATTTTGTTCGTTATCCCTAAGGGTTCTAGAAATCATAGTGATTGGTTTCCCAGCTTGGGATAAAACTGCTCCTAAGCCAAGAGATGAGGCATCTGTTGTTAAGTCAAATGGTTGTTGGTAGTCAGGATAGAGCAGCATGACGTCTTCCGAAATAAGAATATTTTTTAGTTTGTCAAAAACTAGTCGTTGTTTTTCATTGAGGCTTACTGGTATCTTTTTTGATTGACCGGCACTCACTTTACCGTTATCACTCTTCAGAATTTCTGTTAATGGTTTGGCTATAGATGCAAAGTCTTTGATAAAGCATCTATAATAGCTTGCCATACCCAAAAATGATCGAACTTGAAACAATGTGGTTGGTTGTTCAAATCGGCTAATAGCTTCTATTTTACTTGGGTTTGTTGTAATGCCTCCTCGTGAGACTACGAACCCAAGATACTCGACTTTTTCTTTGAAAAAATGCGACTTTTCTCGTGAAACCCTCATATTGGCTGTATAGAGTTTATCTAATACCCATGCTATATGTCTTACATGGTCTTCCATGTTCTCTGAAAAAATTATAACATCATCTACATAAACCTAGCATGATTTTCCTATTCGCTCCCTAAGTACATCGTCTATAGCTCTTTGAAAAATGCTGGGAGCATTTTTCAAACCAAAAGGAAGTCTGCAAAATTCGTATTTCCCATTTGTTACAGAAAAAGCGGTTTTTTCTCTGTCCTTTTCAGAAAGTAATATCTGGTGAAATCCAGATTTTACGTCTAGTGTGGTAAAATATTTGGCTTTTCCGAGATTCGACAGAATTGCACTTATATTTGGTATGGGATATTTATCGTCAATTGTTTTGGAATTTAGCTTCCTAAAGTCTATAACTAGCCGTTTTTTTGTTTCCTTGTTCGTCTAATCCTTTTTTATCTACTACCCATACTGGGTTATTGCAGGGTGATGCTCTAGATGGCCTAATTATATTATTTCTCAACAAGTTACTAACTTCGCTATTTACAAAGTCAGAAACTCCCATTGGGTAAGGGTACAATCTAGAGTATACCGCTTCTTCGTCTTCTGTTCGGATGGTGGCAACAATATTGGTATTGTAAGGCAGTGCTTCATTAGGGTCAGCAAATACTCTTTGTCTTTTTGTTATCATTTCTCTGAATTTTGGTTGAATTTGTTTGGGAACTTCTATGCTTTCGACCTCTGTAAAATTAACGTCAGAAGATTTTAAAAACTGAATTATTTCTGAACCGGATGCTGTTTTTAATACTTTATGTTTGAAATCCAATGTAGCACCTACTTCATTAAGCAGGTCTAATCCTTCTATTCCGTCGAATGTTGACAGATTTGGGAGTATAAAGAATGTAGTTATGGTGTTGAAAATATGCATAGGACATTTTTTTTTAACGGAATTGAAGCCATGAAGTGACTTAACTAAGAAAGATTCGTTTACTGCAGTGACGTTATTTAGTTCAGTTAAAGGTTTAATATAATTCTTCTTATCCTGTGTCAATAAGAAGCTTTATGGTTCTACCTGCTGTCGTTCGCTCTACAAACGGTAACAGGGAGCAATTTCTAAAAAAATTACTTCATCATATTGATTAGTTTTATCTGTAATATCATTTGCCTCTAATTCGGCTGTAATTTGATATTCAGATTCGTCTTGAGCAAGTGTGGTTTTATTTTGTAAAAGATGATTTATCCTTTGTTGCTTTGGTCCCGTATACCGCGCAGTGCCATTATATGATCTTTTAATGATCTGATTAGGGGGTGGTACATAATGAGAGAAACTTCTATTTGCTTGTTGGATAGATTGCCTAAATCGAGATGAATTGTCAATATCCATCGGTTGGGGTGTATCCTGTTTTGAAAATGGTCTTCTATTTTGTGTTTTTTGTCTGCCAAAAAATGGATTTTTAGCTAGTTGCACGTTTTCATTGTTTGGATCTAAGCTTTTTTGATGCTGATATTCATTTCTATGAGCTCTTTCTTCTAAGCTTTTAGCAAAATTGTTTGCGAATTGGAAACGTTCATGATTAGACTCAACTTCTTGAGCTAAGGCTAATGCTGATGGCAGGTCATTTGGACGTGCTGCAAAAAGAATGTCACTTAAGTGTTTTTTCGTGCCTGAAATAAATACTCTCAGTGCATCTGTTCTGTATTTGTCGTTAAGGGAGGAAGCTAAGGGGCTGTCGTGTGTCATTATAGTTTTATTAATGAGGAGCGTTAATTTACGCTCGATTTCCTCATAGTACTGCATTATTGACAAGTTTCCTTGACGTAGAGTCGATAACTCTTTTCCAATAAGGTAAATAGGTCGTTTGTCAGCGTAGGTAAAGTCTAGCCTGTTGATAATAGCTTTAAAATTCAGTGGTGTATCGTATGAGGACAGCACCATATCAGCGGAGCCCCTTATTTTATTTCTAATAATGCCTATTGCCTGGTAGTGTTTAGAACTTCCTACATATGTAACTCTCAAACAGTTTATAAGCCGCATGAGCAGCCTTACGCCATGAGACATATGTCTCGTGTTTCCCCTTCGAAATCATGTAGTGATTTTACCATGTCTAATGATTCATCGCAACATATTCCTGGTACTATTTCAGCATCTCTAAATACTTCTACTTCAGGTACCATTAATGATGCAAATTTATTTTCTAAAGTTTTTACCCTTTGTTCAAAAATTTGAGCTTGATTTTAAAGTGCAGAGTTAACCGCAAACTCAATAAGCGTTTTTATTTCTGATTCTCTAAGCGACATTTTATATGGTCCGATTACTCTACTTCACTATCACTCGTAAAAATATTACAATATTTAATGAAAATTAATTAACCTTTCGCACAGATTCTATTTGTTTCTTTGTTTAATAAGCACTCTACTTACATGTTTCTTTATTTATTTATAATAGTTATATTCCAATCCGTTTGTTTTTGTTGGGTTCCAGTCCTTTTGTTGGGTTCCTCCTTCTTGTTGGGCGCCAGTTAAATAAGTTAAACAAGTCTTATTATTTCAATTATTTATTTTATAATAATTTGGTGGACTACTACTGCACCTTATGAGCTACAATTTATAACTAAAACTTAAATCTAAAGAAAAGTATATCCAGAGCCTATGTTTACTATTAGCTACGTGGCTTTGCATTGTTTCACTATTAACAGCATCAGGCGACCAATGCAGTGGCTGATGTGAGATAACGAATTTCCTTATCTTCTCAATATCTTCTGTTGTACTATTAATAATATCGAGCGACCAACGCAGTGGCTAGCGTGGGATGAGTTCTCCGTCTGTGGATGAGCTATTTGAGTTAACTTATACATTATTTGTTGGGCAACACATATGCATATGTACGTACATAGAGAGCAGTGCGCGCACACTTTTTACTGATAAATAATAATATCACGATTTGAATTTGAATTGTACTTACATACCTATGTATTTAAATGAAGAAATGTAATTTGCATACAATATTATTGTAATATATTAAGTTTTTTAGGATATTATGATAGTATCTTATATGCATATGTATGTATGTATATCGCATATATGTATATAAAAACATATTCATATATGAAATTATATTATATTACCAAACATAAGAAATATTTAAAAATTAACTGTTATTCACACATTAACCACAAATATGTATATATTTTGAAAATAGCATAATTTAATTAAAATGTTATCAGTTTTGCATGTTTTCATAAAAATTCGCAAAATGATAATCATATCAATTAATATGATGGCAGGTAAACGGATAAAAATATTAGCAAAAGGCCAACATACATACATATGTACATATATGTATATATGTATATAAAAAAGTCATTGAATTTCACTTGCTTTTTTAAACACAAATGTTGAACTTAAACAAGATGGAAACAACATTTGTATTCAAAAAAGCTAAGCTCAGTTGCAAAGCTAATAAAGGAGTAAAATAAGAAGAAAAAGAAAGTACCTGAAAATACAACAAGATAAACCTGGAAATAGAGGAAAAAGCTGAAAATAAAAAAAAACTGTAAATAGAATAAAATGCTAAATATTACAAAAAGTAAATATGTATGTACATTCAATGAATTCATTACTCACCTAAAAGTAAGATGTTCGTAAATCAAACGGTCTTGGCTTGCAACTTACTTTAGTTTTTTTAGTTTGGCATCGCGCTTCCGATATCGTTCATTACTAATTTCTTCTTTTACTAACCATTTCGAGTTTTTGAATAAAAGTACCGTTACCAAGTATGCTAACAACTTAATTTTATGACTAAAACACTCATCGGTGGAGTCAAACCACTCCGGAAAAACATTTTCCGTTTTTTCTTTAATTGCGGACAACATCAGACAACGAACATTCGAACGGTGAGCATATTTGTTGAAAAGGTTGACGTACCACATCATCTGCAGTCGACACACTTAGAAGACCCTATCACTTGGATTGACTAGCCTTAAATCCACATCATCCTTATAGTTTTTCGCTTTGATTAGGACCTCCGAATAAAGCGATAAATCACTTTAAGTCTTCGTCATTGCTTTAGCACATTTTTCGCAATGGATTTTACACAAAATTTTCTGGTAAATACCATAGCCAGTGTAATACCGCTTAATCTGGACGTCAGCTGTGTCGTCCTCTTCAACAAAGTTTTCGTCTGGAATAGTAAACGATTCCAGGTCGAGTTGCTCAGATTCGTGTTCAACTCCCTGTACTTCGAGATGACGATCTTCGAGGCCTAAGTTCCAATCTAAATTTATGTCGTCATCATCCTCAGAATTAGCCCCCTTATTTTGAAAATTTTGCCTTAAAATTTTCATCGAAATTAAACGACCTACTATGTACTGTATTTCATTGGCAGACGGATGGGTATTGACACCCTGGCTAGCCCGGACTCTATAAAAAAAATTTTCCAACGCATCCTGATTCATTTTCCCAAGGAATATATAACTTAATTCCTTTTGATCCCTAAATAAAGCTTGGCTGAACCCACCTATACACCTAGTGTGAGCACTGTTCGGAAGTTTGATTGACTTCAAATAACTAATGTATTCATAGAGGCGTTGGACCTTTCCGGAGTCGTTCCTTAATAACGGATATTTTAAGGGATTTTTTGAAACAAAATTTTTGCAGTCTAGATCATCGAACAGATCATTCATTTTTTTAACAAATAACTGCGTGGGCTTTGCACATTTTAATATATATTCGTCGGAGCCGAATAAATTTTGGCTACGGGCCATTTCTGTGCCAGCCGCAACCGAATTGCTCAGAACTTGGGTTGCACGTTTTACGGACATTTTTTCAAAAACGCTAGGATATACGTGGGCCTCTGAGAGTTTTGGACATATCTTGAAACATGTATTGTCCTGATCTATCGAGGAAAGTTTTTTTATAACTTTAAAGCTGGCTATTCCATCTGGAGTTGAAATATCATATTTCATTAATGTGTTTCGGACGGACTTAATAAGATGGCAATAGTCATATAAACAATATATCTTGGAACCTTCGTGCAAATAAAAGGGTTTTTCTTCAGAAATAATTAAAGTATTCATAACTGAAGTATTAGCGGGCCCTTGATCACAGACTAAAGCTTTTACGTTTAGACCAATTGACTCTAGCGCTGTGATGTTCTTATTCAAAATTTCGTCCATTTTTGGAAATATAATATGAAAAGACATATTTCCAATTGGAACTCAACCCTTTTATCATGAAAAAACAACACTTACTACCTAATTTCATTTCACGATGGCCTTCCCCATACTCCACAAACCCATCAATAACATCCCTAACTCTATTGTATGTTAGGTCGGTCTTAATTGATATTTCATCAAATAATAGAACGCAATTTCGTTCTAAAACGGACATTTTTTTTGTAATTTTTTCTAAATTTCCCAAGACATTGGCATCGAACTCAGGGACAACATATGTACTTTATGGGGCGCCATCGCAAAAGAGAGCTCTTGCTTGGTAAAGCGAAACCTAAATCCTCACGCATAAAATTATAGGATTTATTGGACATGTAATTCATGGTTTGTGCCAATGCTCTTTCATCGTCACTGAAAATAGTGCGCTTCGTGACGATCATCCTAGCGAATGTTACAGCATCTTTGCTTGAATTTACATCCGCAACTATTGCACATCTACTAAGGTCTTGATACTTTTTTTCCAAGTCTTTAATAATACCCTCTAACTCTTTGATCTTCTTATTCAATTTAAGTGCATTACTTTGATAGTAACGTGCCGATCGAGCAAATCGTTCACGACTATCTAATGCATAGCCTACGTCGTCATTTTGGAGTTCTAATTGTAATCTCTTTTCTTCTAAAATTGAACATGTTTCGAATTCCCTCAAAGTTCTTCCTTCTCTTCTTTACTTCCTACAGCTACCTCAGAACGACCATAAGTTTTACAAACGGGCGGGCACACCCAAGTAGAGTCAGCACTAGATGAGCTCCGACTTAGTGCTGAACCTAATCTAAAACAGGGAAAAGCCCCAGGCAATAGTTTGAACTTGGTAACGTACTGCGAATCGAAATGGTTTCGACAAATAAAAAGACTATCGGAAGGCGACACAATTAAGTTGCAAGCCTTTGCCCAACTTTCTCGAACAACTTTCTCTTTCGGAAATTTGTAAAGCGTTTTCTGCCTGTTAGCGCAATTAGAAATGCAGCATCTTCGAACCGGCAATTGAGCCGTCCAAAAATGCTAAGGGGGTTCGTCATATCCTATTTATGTACAAGTTAAGTTCTTCTTTATTGTGAGTTTAAAATAAAACTGAACATAGAATCTTAAAAATACTCTAAGCTAGCTGTGGTTCAACGGCAGCGGCGTCGGCGTTCTTAAGGGCAGAGTTTAGCGGATGTTGAATGGTCAGCAGAATTATATGTTGATTATTGTTGTTGATATTATTATTTATTGATGAGCATTAATGTCGATCAATTCTGGGAGTTGCAGCGGATGTTTGTTTATGTTATTCAACTCTAACAAGAACATTGTTGCAATGAATGTTGTTATGTTGAAATAAATATTTGTTGTGTCAACTTGTAAGTTATTGAACTTTAACAACTACATTGTTGCAATGAATGTTGTTGAAATAAATATTTGTTGTATTAACTCTCACTCCTCAAATTCCTACTTGTCCTCAAGTAGCTTTAAAAGTATGGTACATATATGTATTATTGAATTGTGGTTGTACAGATCTAGTAAAATTGTTTGTTGCATTCATGATTGGTGCCGGAACTTTTCCAATTTGTAGGATTAGGTTTTCCTTTGGCTTTATACAAAATTTTTGTATTACAACTATTGCTATAATAATGACCGATAGAAAAATTATAGCTATACGGTTCGAAGAGGAATCTGTATTTATTTGGTCTAATTGTTTCCTATTTTTGATGTTGAGTGCGTGTAGGGATTCCAATGATAGTATTTGAAAACGCTCCAATTCTATTGGGGTCATTTGGATGAGTGGTGCTCCGGGTTTCAATATAGTTTACTCCTTGTTGCTGAATTCTTTATTATTTATGACTATGTTCTCATTCCAATAATGTACGAGATATGTTCCTTTCAGATGATGGGTTATATTATTTTGTATTAGACTGCCGTTAAAGTTGTTAAGTAGGATTAGGCTGTTGTCAATCTCTTCGATTTTCGGGATATGGTCTGCATTACTGAAATCACACAGCGATTCTTTGCCCTCAACTTATTTAGAAATACATTTTGATTCTCTTAAGTTAATGGTTGTATCTTTTTTACAAATTTTTATATTGTTGGATATTTTACAGTTTTTTGGTACTTTTAGCATAGAATTTTCGGACAAAAATATTTCATCTGTTTCTAAATGAACTATTAGTTTATTGTTTACATGTTTTATTAGTAGATTTTGATAGTTGGTTGCTTCTAATTCTGGAATTTTTACAATGTAAACTATAGCTGTTTTATTATGTAAGACTGATACTTCAGCGAATTCTAACATTTCTTCGACTGATAGAGTTGTTATATTATTTTTTTGAAATATTTTGTGGACTTCTTGTAATTCTATTTCGTTTAAAAGTAAAGTATTTATTACATTTTGTTTTGCCCATTGAGTTGCATATTTGACATTTATTATTTCTTCTTTTATTAGTCTTACTTGATTTTGGAAACTTATTGCTATTTCATTATTAAACAAATTGTCTTTCTTGATTGTATTTTTTAACATATTTGAAATTGCAGTTAAATCATTAATTCTATTCTGTAGTTGTTTATTTATAATGTAATATAATATTATTTTGTATTATTAATAGATCATCATGATCTGGACTTCCTGCAACATATTTCCAGGCTGATCCAATCCAATTTATTGATCTAGTTCCTCGATCTTGCAAAGTTAGTGTATTTAATGCAGTGAGTGATTGTGCTATTTTGTGAGTTAGAGTATGGAAGAAATAACTTGTTTTAAGATCTTTGGTATGATCACGAATTTTTAGAAGTTCGATTTCTATTTGCTGAAGATCTATTAAGTGGATTAATTTTATGGATGACGTTTGTAACTTCCCTATTCCTTTATAGATGGAAATATTATGTGCGTCCGTATAGTTCGTAATGTCGAGATTTGCCTTTGCCATTGGCAACCAAAATAAGAGTAAAATTATCCTGGAACAGTGAATTATAAAAGGTTAGATATAATAGATATAATTTTTTTTTTATTTTATTTTTTTTTTACAAGTTAGAAATCTGAGTTCTATTCACCTTCAGATTACTAACTAAACATGTTTGATGTTACTTTTGTGAACAACTCTACCTTTTTCTGTAATAATTGTTGTGTGTTTGTTTTCTTTTACAATTTCCTTTTTATGTCGTGGTGAAAGTTTAGATCCTAATCTGCTATTTTGTTTACCGAATATTCTCTGTCCTGGTGTGTAAGTTTTAATTTCTTTGCGGTCCTTGTTATGGTTTTTTAGGTCAGTTGCCTTTTTTTGTTTTAGTTTTTCTATGTTATTCTGTCTGCTTCTATCGTATTCCTCAGAGTCTGTTTCTATTGTTATGTCTTCTACCTTCATGTGAGTAAATCTGATTTTAAAGGACCTGAAATTTTCTGGATACATTCTTTAAATCTGTCCCATTATGTCTTCTGTCGTGTAGATTCCATTTATTACTGAAGGGTTTAAGTACTTACTCAATATTTTCATTAGATCGTCATCAGAATATGTTGGTTGAAAAACAGTGTGCCTATGGAATGTAGGGAATGGAATGGTAAACTTGTAGTCAGGAGGATGTTCTTTGAAAATAAAAATTTGGTTTTTAAAAGCGTTTATCGGTACCTCAATGCTGGGGATAAGATTATGAGAAGCGCTTTGAGCACTGTGTTGGGTTTCTGTTATTGAATTAATTTCATATTGTTTTGGTACTCGAGACAATGCATCGGCTACAATATTTTCTTTTCCCGGTTTATAGAATAATTCCTTATTTTACTCATCCAGGTAAGACTTCCATCTTTTAATCGCTATTCTTCCTTTCAAATTACAATCGTGTGTAAGTGGTTCGTGATCTGTATAAATTTTTACTTTGGAACCACCATAAAGATAACCTTTATTTTTGTAAGGAGTTTCTTCATCTTTGCTAAAGACAATAATATCGTCAATGTCTAAAAAATTAAGATAAGTAGAATCGGATTGCTGCTCTTGGTCACTATTTTCAATAACTTCGGTATAGTGGCTAAGTGTTTCATCGTAATTTGTCTGTTCTTCTTGTTCTGAATGAGTTTCTTCATCTTCGCTAAGGACAATAATATCGTCAATGTCTAAAAAATTCAGATAAGTAGAATCGGATTGCTCTTCTTGGTCACAATTTTCAATAACTTCGGTATAGTTACTTAGTGTTTCATCGAAATTTCTCTGTTCTTCTTGTTCTGAGATAGTTTGCTGATAATTAGCCATAGTTGGTACTGATTCTTCTGTACCTGTTTCTTGGTAAGTGTCTGTCTGAATATTAAAATTCCTTTGTCGTTTAGGTATCTTGGCAGTGGGCATGGGTGGTCTTTTACCTAAATCAAATTGTGGTCGGTTCATGTAGTTAATCTGCTTAGTTTGGATACTTCTGTCAATGTCCATCGGTTCAGGTCGTGGTTGTGGTTTGGCACCCATAGGACGAGATGGTTGGTATAATGGTCGTTGTACGTTGTGGTTCTGTGCGAATTGGTTACTTACATTATTAAAATATGGCCTTTGTTGTGGTTGTTCAAAAAAATTATTAGACTGTCTGGGATTCATAGTTGGGTTTTGCAATGTGCTAATTCTAGGTGGTAGAAGTGGTCTAGCTTGAAAATATGAAAAGTGAGGAGTCGGAACCTGACGTGGTACCAATATTGGTCTATTGGGTTGATTTCTAAATATGTTTTGTTGTCCTCTATTTGACGCATGATTGGTACGGTATGCTTGATTTTCTAACTTCAAACATAAATGCAATGCAGTTGGTAAATCAGCAGGCTCCTTCATGGCGAGAAGACGTGAAAGGTCTTCACGTAATCCGCGAATAAAGGTATCAAGAGCCTTATCCCTGTACAACTTGGTCATTAATTGTTCTGATTCCCTGCCTAGTTCCATACAGCCTATCTTATTAAGGATCAACGATAAATGTTTATAGACGGCTTGATAGAATTCTTCAACAGATTGGTTAGCACCTTGTGCTATGGTGGTCATTTGGTACTCTAATGTACTCAAGTCCCTTTTTCTTTTCTTTTTCTCCTAAATTACCTAAGTGCTCTTGGTCAATTCCTTGGCACTCTACATTGGTAAAATCAAATGTTTGATTTTGAGTCTGTTGTAATAAAATCGGTAATTGTTCATACATATAACACTTGCCGAATGGCATTTGTTAAATCGCTGGGTTGGGTCATATTTCTCTTGTTTTGAAACGTCGCTTGTCTTTGTATCTGTGTTTGTCGTTGATGGGGATTTTCTTCAATATCAATTATTGGAGGTCTAATTAAATTGTTTGGATTAGCCATCCGTTTTTTCAAAATTTTATTTTATATTACTAACTTAATTGGAGTATTTTTACTACCATAAGTTTATTCGCCTTAATCAATCAATATCATTATTTTAATTTATTATTAATGTTTTTGAAAACCAGTAGCTGGTTTTACCCTTTTATCCTGGAGGGTCCTTTGGGTAGGAATCGCAGAATTGGGTTAAATTATACTACTTTTCCGTACAAAACTTCGTTAAGTTAATTGTTTGCAAAAGTAGGAGTTATTATTTTTTTATCGCTTTACGCCCTTTTGATTATTTGTGATTTTATATGCACTTAAATTTCACAATTTCAATTAGTTAATTTCACTTTCACTTACGTCCAATATTTTATGAAATATTTATATAAAATTTTAGTTTTCTTTTTAATAATTATGTTTTGAAGTTTAATATCAATTTTTTGAATAAAATTTAAAATTCTTAAATATAATTTTTATTTTCAATTAAACTTAATATCTATATTTTTTCCATAAATTTTCAACATTCCAGGTATAATTTCTGGCTTACTTTATTTCTTTTCAATTTCAAATATCAAAATTTAATTTTTTAATTCACTTACATATGTTTCATAATTACTTAAATTCTAACTTACATTAGGGAATTTGATGTGGTCGCTCCTCCTGGTAACTCGGATTTTGTCCCGTTTGCTTCCTACTAGGGATCCTGCAGCTTACACAAATGTAGAGGGTGTCCTGCGTGCTTACCTGACAAGACTTGCAATCCACCGATTTGTCCAACGAAGTTCAACTTTTAAGTTTTTATCCCCGTTGGTCCCTGCTCGGGCGCCAGTTAAGTTCTTCTTTATTGTGAGTTTAAAATAAAACTGAACATAGAATCCAGAGAACGTATATTTATAGAGAAGGTTCACGATGACGAAAATTTAGGGATATTTCGATTTTGGGATATTTACTGTTTTGGATGAGCGTGTTTCACCACTTAACATCAGGGGCACGAAAATAACAGAAGTGAGTAGTTGTTAGAGCCAATGGGAAAAAATATGTTGATATATACATATAAAAGAGAGCCAATGTACGTTAAAACTAATATAAACATATCTTCTTCTTCTTAATTGGCGTAGACACCGCTTACGCGATTATAGCCGAGTTAACAACAGCGGGCCAGTCGTTTCTTCTTTTCGCTACGTGGCGCCAATTGGATATTCCAAGCGAAGCCAGGTCCTTCTCCACTTGGTCTTTCCAACGGAGTGGAGGTCTTCCTCTTCCTCTGCCTACCCCGGCGGGTACTACGTCGAATACTTTCAGAGCTGGAGTGTTTTCATCCATCCGGACAACATGACCTAGCCAGCGTAGCCGCTGCCTTTTAATTCGCTGAACTATGTCAATGTCGTCGTATATCTCGTACAGCTCATCGTTCCATCGAATGCGGTATTCGCCGTGGCTAACGCGCAAAGGTCCATAAATCTTTCGCAGAACTTTTCTCTCGAAAACTCGTAACGTCGACTCATCCGTTGTTGACATCGTCCAAGACTCTACACACCATATAGCAGGACGGGAATTCTGAGCGACTTATAGAGTTTAGCTTTTGTTCGTCGAGAGAGGACTTTACTTTTCAATTGCCTACTCAGTCCGAAGTAGCACCTGTTGGCAAGAGCAATCCTGCGTTGGATTTCCAGGCTGACATTGTTGGTGGTGTTAATGCTGGTTCCTAAATAGACGAAATTATCTACAACTTCAAAGTTATCACTGTCAACAGTGACGTGAGAGCCAAGTCGCGAGGGCGACGACTGTTTGTTTGATGACAGGAGATATTTCGTTTTGCCCTCGTTCACTGCCAGACCCATTTTCTGTGCTTCCTTGTCCAGCCTGGAGAAAGCAGAACTAACGGCGCGGGTGTTGAAGCCGATGATATCAATATCATCGGCATACGCCAGCAGCTGTACACTCTTATAGAAGACGGTACCTTCTCTGTTTAGTTCTGCAGCTCGAACTATTTTCTCCAGAAGCAGGTTGAAGAAGTCGCACGATAGGGAGTCGCCTTGTCTGAAACCTCGTTTGGTATCGAACGGCTCGGAGAGGTCCTTCCCGATCCTGACGGAGCTTTTCGTATTGCTCAACGTCAGTTTACACAGCCGTATTAGTTTTGCGGCGATACCAAATTCAGACATCGCGGCATAAAGGCAGCTCCTTTTCGTGCTGTCGAAAGCAGCTTTGAAATCGACGAAGAGGTGGTGTGTGTCGATTCTCCTTTCACGGGTCTTTTCCAAGATTTGGCGCATAGTGAATATCTGGTCGGTTGTTGATTTTCCAGGTCTGAAGCCACACTGATAAGGTCCAATCAGTTTGCTGACGGTGGGCTTTAATCTTTCACACAATACGATCGATAGAATATATGCGATGTTGAGGAAGCTGATCCCACGATAGTTGGCGCAGATTGTGGGGTCTCCTTTTTTATGGATTGGGCATAGCACACTTAAATTCTAATCGTTGGGCATGCTTTCGTCCGACCATATTTTACAAAGAAGCTGATGCATTCTCCCTATTAGTACTTCGCCGCCGTGTTTGAATAGCTCGGCCGGCAGTTCGTCGTCCCCTGCCGCTTTGTTGTTCTTGAGGCGGGCAATTGCTATTCGAACTTCTTCATGGTCGGGTAATGGAACGTCTGCTCCATCGTCATCGATTGGGGAATCGGGTTCTCCTTCTCCTGGTGTTGTGCGTTCACTGCCATACAGCAGGCTGGAGAAGTGTTCCCTCCATAATTTAAGTATGATCTGGGCATCAGTGACTAGATCACCTTTGGGGGTTCTACAAGAGTATGCTCCGGTCTTGAAACCTTCTGTAAGCCGCCGCATTTTTTCGTAGAATTTTCGAGCATTACCCCTGTCGGCCAGCTTATCAAGCTCTTCGTACTCACGCATTTCAGCTTCTTTCTTCTTCTGTCTGCAAATGCGTCTCGCTTCCCTCTTCAACTCCCAATGAAAAGGAAATATAAACATATACATATATGTATTTATATGCAGGTGTTTTCTGGTTGGTGGAAAAGTTCTTGTATTCTATGTATGTATGTATGTATGTCTATGCAAGTAGTTGAATTTCTTCTAATCCTAATATATTTGGGTGGGGAAATTGCGCCAAAAATGAAAGGTGAAAAAGAAATTGTCAACGGAATTTGGGTGTGAAAAAGTTGAAGGCACATGCTGTGCCCACCCTTAGCCTTGGTAAGTGAAGTTTTTCTAAATTTAAAAACTGCATGAGTTTTATTTTGTAGATACATACATACATATGTATGTATAAATACATATCGCTCATTTACATGAAAAGTGTCAGTTTCTTTTAAGAATGTGGAAAACAGCATAAGCTTATTGAATAAACTAGTGAAGTGTAAAATATTTTCTTTGACATAAACGTTGTTTGGGAAAAATATAAAGAAATTTTGATGCCATGAAAATTTTATTTTTATTGTAAACTATCTCGTGTTCGATATAAAAATCCTGTGTTCATGTAAATGAGCGATATATGTATGTATGTACATATTTAAGTGTACATAATAATAGAAGTGTTTTAAATTCATTAGTTATGATGCAACTAATACTTATGAATAAAAATAAATATTAATTATAATATAATATATAAAATATAATAAATAATAAATATAATATTAATATATAACTAAATTTATGTGCAAGTGTGCAGGGGCGGATCCAGAGTAGAATTTTGGGGAGGAAACTATATAATTTTTTGTACTTGCAACTAAAGTCTTTTTCTTTGCGGAGTGTCACTTATGATGAAAATAACGTATTACTTTTAACTTTGCCCCGTGGATCCGCGCCTGCATGTGTGTATGTATGTTGCCCATTGTTTTAACATATGTATGTTGTTCACGCGAGTTATAGTTTCCGAAAAAAGGAGCTTAGGCTTTTTTTTCTACGACCGCCTTTATTGAATTGAATCTTAAGACTAACTAGCTCTATATTCCTTATTAGTTTACATACTCCTTATTCTAATGCTAACTGTACTGACATTCTTAGTTAGTTAGCTTCTAATATTAGGCTTAACTGTATTATCGTTCGACATTAGCTTATTTACTTATATATAGTTATTTATATATATATGTATGTATACATTTATGTTTTTAGTTGAGACGGCGTTAGCAGACCCGAAATACGCTCACTCTCTTATTCCGCAACTAAGCCTAATGTGGAACCTAATTTTATGTTAGTGAGCTATTAAGCATTTACTATATACATACATAAGTATATATTATTACAAGGTGTTTAGAGTATAGGAATGTAACTCCTCCACCCTTTGATTTGAGATTCTCCTGGATCTCATTACAAAAATATATAATAATTTTATTAAATTTTAATTAATTCAATAGATAAAATAAGTTTTTTTTTTTATAAATATGGAAATTGTAAACATTTTTAATTTGGAGTTGTTTTAAATATGATTTTAATAGCGTAGCGTATCTATGTACATGTGTATAGTGCTTAAACAAAAGAAACGTTGTTTTATATTAATATTAATATAAATTATGATAGGTAATTATTGTTTTATATTTTTACAATTTTATTTTCAACAATGGTAAGTATGTATATATTTATTAAAATTGAGACGATCGATGGGAATATAGGTTATATACATATAACCGGAATTAAAAAAAAATGTATATTTAGTTTTTTTATCTTCTTTTAAAAGATATATATTGCGCATTACACTGAAGGGGATAGATTTTTGTTTTAAAATGGGCTAATTGTCGTTAGAGTTATATTGTGATTGTTGTCATTTGCAAATTTAAAAGGGCATTTAATATTTGAAGTATGTACGTTTTCTAGATTTCTTTTAATAAATTTTGGTTCTTCTTTGTGTCTAACGCTTTTGTAATTTCGAATGAAACCTTCTCGCCTTTTTCTAGGTAATTTTCCTTTCTTGTGTTATGTTTAGAAATGATCTTCAATTTTGCTTCTTCTAACCGATTTTTAATTATGCTATGATTAACTTTGTTGTTTTGAACATCTAAAGGAGTAGCTTTTATTGTGGTATGAAATGAATTGTTAAAAAGTTTTACGGCTTTACACATTTGGATGGTAATTGGAACTTTTTCTTCTAAATTTAGGGTTCTTATACGTTCGGTAAGGGTATTATTTATTCTCTCTACATCTGAATTTCCCGTATGACTATGTGGTTTAGTGGCATGAAATTCTATATTTTCTCTATTTAAAAATTCCCGGATTGGATTTGAATTAAATTCATTATCGAAAACAAACTTTTTTATATGGCCTTTAATTGACAAAAATTCATTAATTTTATCTATGATCGTTAGACTATTTCTATCGGGTAAATGGAAAGAAATAACATGTTTTGAAAATTTATCGATGAATATTATAAATGACTGTTTACTGTTAACATAAGTATCTATATGAACAATTTCATTAACTGTATTTGGTGTTTCGGTAATTTGAAATTTAGCTTTGATCGGATTTCTATCATATTTTCCACCATTACATATGTCGCAATTATTTATTATTTCATGGATTTTAATTTTTAGTTCTGGATGATATACTTTATGCTTCATTCCCTCGTAAGTTGGAATAATGCCTGAATGTCCTACTTCGATTTTATGGAAAAACGATATTTGTCTCTTTAGTTCGTATTCATCTTCGATATCTTTGGCAAAGTTTGTGCAATTTACAAAAGAAATATTTTGATTGTTTGCGAAAGAATTTAAAAGTATTTGTTCTACTTCATTATGTTTTTCTTCATTAAGTTCAAAATATATAGCGATCTTACCTTTTTCAAAATGTTTATTTATAATATTAATAACGTTGTGAGAGTTAATGTCTCCTATATCGATAAAAATGCGTTTGTTTTTGAAAATATTTTCTACTTCTTTTTCTTTTGCTTGAACTAAAATTAATTGCTGTTTGAAACGATTTACGACTGTATTGAGAATGTTAAAGTGATTATAAAGATTTTCTTCATGAGAATGGCTAGTTTGGACTTCTATTGAAAGCATTGTTTGGTCTTGTTGTTCACCAGCGTTTAAATCTTTTATTTGCAACATTTTGTTAAGGGTCATTCCCAAATTTTCGGAATTCACCATGTTTATTTCATCACTGTTAATTCGGCTCAGAAAATCCGCTATTTTATTTTCTTTACCGGTTATATAATCGATTTTTGCATCGTACTCTCCTAGTTGTACCAGCCAACGTTGAAGTCTTGGATTTATATCCTTACCACAATTTTTCTTTTGTAGCCATTTAAGTGGTTGGTGATCTTCTTTTAGATCGAATTCTCTTCCATATAAGTAGGGTCTATAGTATTTTACTGACCACACTATTGCTAATAGTTCCTTTTCGATCGTTGAGTAGTTTAGCAAAGTTGCTAGCGTCTGTAGTTAATTTAAATCTTTTTGTAAAAATTGGATACCTTAAAATGGGGGGATTTGTAATAATATTTTTTAAATTTTCGAAAGCGGTTATATAACTTGGGTTATTAACGTTAATCTTTGCATCTTTTTTCAGATATGCGACCATAGGATAAGCTATTTTAGAATAGTCTTTTATAAATTTCCTGTAAAAGCCGGTAATGCCTAAGAAAGATTTTATTTGCTTTTAAGAAATTGGTAACTTTAATTTTTGGATAACTTCAACTTTGTTTGGATTTGGTTTTATTCCTTCAGGAGTTAGTATATGACCTAGAAAGTCTGTTTCTTTCTTTAAAAAACTGCATTTTTCTAAACGTATTTTCAATTTTGCTTGTTTTAGTTTTGTAAAAATTTTCCGCATATTAGTTATATGTTCTGACAAAGAAGTACTAAAAATCAAAATGTCGTCTAAGTATACAACGCATATCTTGTTTATGAAATCTCGAAGTACTGAGTTCATAAGACGTTGGAATGTCGATGGGGCATTTTTAAGACCGAATGGCATTCTTAAGAATTCATAATGTCCTAACGGAGTAGAAAACGCTGTTTTCTTCCTGTCTTTTTCATCTACCAGTATTTGATGAAATCCTTTCGCGAGATCGATAGAGGAAAAATATTGTGCTCTACCTAGTTTATCCGTGATACCATCGATATTAGGTATCGGGAATTTATCGCTAATAGTAATTTCATTTAATCTCCTGTAATCGACGACGATACGCCATTTTTTATTTCCGTCTGCATCCGCTTTTTTGGGGACTATCCACAAAGGGCTGTTGTAAGCAGAGTTTCTTTCTCTAATTATATTATGTTCTAACATTTATTTTATTTGTTTTTGTATTTCTAATTCATGAACTTGTGGATACCTATAAATTTTCGAATGAATGGGTCTATCGTTTGTTGTAAAAATTTGATGTTTGATTTCATGCGTAAAAGAAAGTTTATCTCCTTCTTTGAAAAATAATTCGTTAAATTCTTGTAATAGATCTTTTATCGATTGGCATTCTTCGATATTTAAATGATTCAACTTTAAGTTTTTCATATCACTGAATTCGAGTGCGCAAATTTCCGTTTTTCCATAAGGAATTCGTTGATCGAAATGAATTATGTTTCCTAATATATTAATAAATGTGTTTTCTTTATCTATTTTAACTTTAAAAGGAATAAGAAAATTTTGTCCTATAATAGCTTCGTATTTGTTGCTGTTAAAATCTATTACTTTCCATGATAAAGTACCTAAGACGTTAAATTCTTTCGGAAAAGGTGTTACAATTTTATATTTATTTCATTAATTCCGTTGATAGTTCCATAGCATAACGGTTTGGAAAGTTTTTCCTTTTGAAAATTTTCGAATAAGGCGTTTGGTTTTATGATGCTAGTTGTTGAACCTGTATCTATTAAACATTTAATTCTGTGATTTCCTATTGTTACTGTTATTATGGGGAGTTGAGGGTTTGAGGCGGTGTTAAAAAATTTACTTCTTTTTCTTCACCATTGCCAATTTCCATCAAATTTGAATTATTGGACAAACGACTTGTACTTGGATTGTAATCGACGCTCATATGAAAGCTTTTAGTTTGTCTCGGTAAATTTGGTTGTATTTTATTTGTAGAATTGTTGTACCCGTAATCGTAGTTATTTCGATTGTTGTAATTGTTACGATTAAAATTTGTATTACGTATGTAATTGTTATTGTTCCCGCTTTGTTGTCTATTGTCGTTTGTTGATTTGGTTTGTCTATTGTCTGAAATTTTATTATGTTCGTAAGATCTATAATTTTTCTTAAAACCTTCGTAGTTTGTTTTGTTTTTATCGACATACTTTCGATGTCTATAATCTATCGCTCTTTTGTCCTGCAGCAATTTTAACTTTGAATATTTTACTATTATATCATTTAATGTTTCCGTTTCGGTTATATGTGCCCTTATAGGCCCATCGATTTTCTCTAACAGTATATCAACAAGGTCCCTATCTACATTTTCAGGTTTGTAAATGCCCGGTTTTAAAGGGTCAAATATGTATATTTCATTTATTTCTGCCTTACATTTTTCAAAAATTATAAATAATTCATTAAGATTACTTACTTTGACCGTCCTACAAAAATTGAATACCTCTGCGTATGTCTTCCTCGGACGAGATCCTTGTAGAATTTTGGCCTTAATCGCTTCCCACGATGAGTTGTCCTCCAGTTCTCTTGTTCTTTTTCCAGTGGTGCCCAGTATTTTTTCGTTTGCTATAATGTTGATACAATGTTGGACGAGTTCCTGGTCTGTGCCGCAGAGAGAAATGTTGGTTTCGACCGCTTTAATGAATGCTTTTGGATTATGATGGTCGTCTAGTGGCTTCATTCTCCGGAATTGATCCATGATGTCCCTTGGTGACATGTGAAATCTGTAGAATTGTGGTTGTTGGTTTATTTGTAGTTGTAGTAGATGTTGAGCATGTTGTTGTTGCATTTCTTGTTGTTGGGTTTGTAGCAATTCTTCTTGCCTTGCGATAACTCTTTCCAGCTCGGCGATGGTTTGGTTTAGATTCTCCATTGTAGTAGTAGTTGTAAATAGGTTGTTTTAATTGTGGTCCGTGGAGTATTTCTTTTTGGACCAGTTGTGGAAAAGTAAAGATGTATTCTCCTTTTGTTTAGAAGTCTTTTAAACGTTGTAGAAACTTTTTTATTTGTATTTTGTTTCTATTTCTGGATGCACATGAGCTTAATTATTTCTAGGCCGCTGTCCTTATTATTTTTCGGGTAACTGTATATATAGCCTTTGCTTTTAGAAATTTTTCATTAAATTTTACATTATTATTTTTATATTTTTTTTCTGTTTTCAATATTTTCACTATAACCAGTATTACTTGGCGTGTTTTGTTTTATTTTGATGGTTAAATTCGGTTGTCCGTAACTGTATACACTTTTATGTTTTCGTTTTTTTTTTTTTTTTTTTTTTTTTTAATACTTGTTAAATTGTTTAATTTTCACAAAAAAATTTTAACTCTTTTTCTTAATATTTTTTTTTCGTTTTCGTTTTGTTTTATTTTTCAATATATATTTGTTTTTTGACACATTAATAATATTTCAATTCTTTTTTTTCTAATATTTTTCGCGTGTGAATATTTGTTTAAACTGTGAATTGGTTTTGTTGGTTCCGCAAAAATATTTGTTTTTAACTTGCTGTTTTTTCTTCTTTTTTTGTGGCGGTTCACAAAACGGTTTTAAAAAATGTAGTTGCTTTTTCCGAAACTGTGCTTTATATATACATATATGAATATATGTATATACCGCAAGTTCCGTTCTTACTGTTTTAACGCGTGTTGCAAGCTGTAAATTTTAGCTTTGTCGATACTGTACTTTTTACGGCAAACGTAATTTCCGTTGTTACTGTTGCAAGCTGTGAATTTCTTAAATCTTTGTCGAAACTGTACTCATTATTTGTGATACGTGACACTAGCACTTTTTGGACGACTTGTAACTTTCTGTAAATTTTTCTTTTTTAGCACTTATTTCGCTTCTCTTTTCCTTCAAGATTTTAATGCTTTTTTTTAATGCTTTATTTTCACTTTTTTCAACAAAAAAAATTTTTTTTCACTGTAGCTCTAAATTTTTTTTTCACCAAAAAAAAGTTTTTATTGTTTTTTTTTTTTTAATTTTCACTGGAGCTTTCGTTTTTTATAGATTTTTGTACTATTTTCACGCTCACTTTTTTTGTAAAATGTATACTTTAGTATTTATTTTAAACTTTTTGCACTCTTGTTTCGTTTTTTATAGAATTTTTTGCTATTTTCGTAAAATGTATATTTAACTATTTATTTAAAAATTTTTGCACTTTTGTTTCGTTTTTTATAGGATTTTTTACTATCTTCGCACTTCCTATTTATTTTAAACTTTTTGCACTTTTGTTTCGTTTTTTATAGAATTTTTTTTACTATTTTCGCACTTTCTTTTTTTTTTTGTAAAATGTATATTTAAGTATATATTCTAAACTTTTTGCACTTTTGTTTCGTTTTTTATAGAATTTTTTTTTACTATTTTCACACTTTCTTTTCTTTGTAAAATGTATATTAAAGTATTTATTTTAAACTTTTCGCTTTTATTTAATTTTTTATAAGATTTTTTTTACTATTTTACTTTCTATTTATTTTAAACTTTTTGCACTTTTGTTTGTTCTATATATCTCACTAATTTCACTAATTTATGCATCGTTTACTTTTTTTTTGTAAAATGTATATTTAAGTATTTATTTTAAACTTTTTCGCTTTTGTTTCTTTTAATTAAACTTTTTAAATATTTTCGGCAATGCGATTCGATTCCTTTGATCTTTTGATCAAAGTTAACCCGACTGCGCCAGTTATAGTTTCCGAAAAAAGGAGCTTAGGCTTTTTTTTCTACGACCGCCTTTATTGAATTGAATCTTAAGACTAACTAGCTCTATATTCCTTATTAGTTTACATACTCCTTATTCTAATGCTAACTGTACTGACATTCTTAGTTAGTTAGCTTCTAATATTAGGCTTAACTGTATTATCGTTCGACATTAGCTTATTTACTTATATATAGTTATTTATATATATATGTATGTATACATTTATGTTTTTAGTTGAGACGGCGTTAGCAGACCCGAAATACGCTCACTCTCTTATTCCGCAACTAAGCCTAATGTGGAACCTAATTTTATGTTAGTGAGCTATTAAGCATTTACTATATACATACATAAGTATATATTATTACAAGGTGTTTAGAGTATAGGAATGTAACTCGCGCGTACATTTACAAACATTGTTTTGCATGACAATGCATTTCACGTTCAATATACATATGTATGCAATGAATGTTAAATATATTTGAACATAGATATTTAATATTAGTGGACTGTATGTTTTTATATATTTCTTATCTTATTTTATTGCTACACTCCGTCCTTTAGTAGCAACAAACATTTTCAATTTTGTCAATTCAATTATTAACAAATTTTTCCAATGAAAAAAATTTTCGACAGATATACTATAAAATTGTTTAAAATTTAATATTACCGATATGAAATTGCCGTCGTATACATATGTATGTGTAAATAGGATGTGTTGCCTCTTCAATACTTTCAATATATGAAAGCTATAAACTGTCAGTTCAGTAGTTTGACAGATCAGTTTTAATTTCTATGAAAATATTGAAGAGGCAACACATCCTACCCAGCCAGCATTTACTATCAATTTTTAATGGAAAATTACTCATTTTCAATAGAAAAATTGATAGAAAACAGTCAATTTCTATATCAATATTCATTGTAAATTGACTGTTCCCTCGGGAGAAAATGGTCGAACGAAATTGAATGATTTTGATTGAGTCATTTTCAGGGTCAATTTCCAGTCAATTTCCAGTCATTTTATTATAAATTTCGATTGTTTTTTCCAGCCATTTCTCAGTGAATTTCTAGTCAATTTTCAGTCAATTTACAGTCATTTTATTATAAATTTCGATTGTTTTTTCCAATCAGTTTTCAGTCATCTTATTAATCAATATTCATTTTTTGGTTTATTTTTAAATTCAAATTTATTTATATTTTAAATTAATTCATTAACATGTTTTTCCTTACAGCTCAATACAATCATTTATTTTCAGACAAAGGTAGACGGCGTTTTTTTACTTTTTCGTTTGCATAAACGAAATGTTTTTGTAGCGTTGATCTAACGGCTTTTTCGTCCACTTGAAAAATTTCATGGCAAATATCTAAAGAAAGAGGAAAGAAATGTAGTTATTGTTAAAAGAATTAATACAATATAAAATAATATTACTTTTTATTATTGTTGTAACTAAACATTTTTCCGCGCTTGGCTTATCTGCCGTGCCCCTCCACGAAAAAGACATTGCCAACTCGTCTGAAAAAATACGCCTGATTGCTGCTCTTAGATAAGGGGTCAGTCACCGACTATCACTCGTATCGAGCAGACGTGTGTTTTTTCGCGGTCCTTTTTGCGCTTGATTCTTTAAGTGAATACTCAGTGTTTTTGTTATCTTAGTTTGATCTTATTGATCTAATCAGTACTTTCTATAATACTGTAAAATATAGTGGACACAAGTTTATAGTGTGAAATATAAAAACAATGGCCCCCGGGCCCCTAATCTTGGGGATAACAGATTCGCCCTGCTGGCATCTGATCCCCAACCAAAACGGAAAAAAATAAAAAAACAATTTGAGCCTTTTCCCAGCCTACCAGAAATACAAGTGAGAAATCCTAAATACGTTATCATATCGTCCGTTGACATAAATAAACCATTAAATAGGTATAATTGTTTTGCAATTCATTCTGCATTAAAAATAGTATGCAAAGAAATTATGAAAATTATTGAATTACGCGATGGAAGTCTATGCCTATTACTAAAAGACAAATTAACCGCCGAAAAGTTCATTCGTACTAAATTTTTACACGGTGTCTGTGAAGTGAATGCAAAATATCATGAAAAACTCAATTATACTAAAGGAACAATTTATGCCCCATACTTAATCGATCTAAGTGAAGAAGAAATCATTAGTAATCTATCTGACCAAGGAGTTGTAGGAGTATACAAATTCTCCAAAAACATAGATGGAAAACTAAAACATACCGGAGTCTGTCTTCTTACTTTTGACAAGTACCAACTTCCCAACCACATTGATGTCACTTGGCATTCAGTCAAGGTTAGACCGTATTTCCCTAACCCCATGCAATGCAAAAATTGTGGTAAATTAAATCACACTGCGAAACGCTGCAAAAACCCAAAAATGTGTGAACATTGCAATCTACCCCCCCACAACCCTGACGTATGCACACGTACAATGTGTACAAATTGCGCGGGAAATCATCCATCTTTCGACAGATCTTGTCCCAAATTTTTGCAATCAAAAGAAATATTAAAATTACAAGTACAAAACAAATGTACAATGAAAGAAGCGATTAACATATATAAAAATCAAACTCCATCAATTGTTGGTGGCCCTTCTTTCGCATCTATTGTCAATAACCCAATAACAAATAATAACCAAAAACACACATTAAAAGAAACAACTCAAAGCGTAAGCCAAAAAACCAGTTCAAAGCTTAATCTAGACCAACAACAAAATCCAACATCAAACATCATCTCCTTTCCTCAAATCCCAAACAGTGATAACGGACTTTACGAATTCTTATCGCAGCGTATAACCGAGTACCAAAACCTTCTACCTGCTCAAAAAAACAACGAAATTTCTTCCCAAATCAACAATCCAACAGAAACTAATAATACCTCAAATAACTTTACCTACAACAACGACGACCAACAACATATCAGCATCGAAAAAACAATAAATCCGAACCCAATTGCTTCATTCAATTCTCCTTTCACCAGTCCTCCTTCCCATTCATACAACAAATTACCTTCACTAACTAATAACCAAGACCGTCAATAATACATATTTACACACATATAACAATATATAATACTCCTACGAGTACAATTGCCTAAGTTATTTTTCTTTCAATGATTTCAATTTTGCAGTGGAACATCCACGGATATTTTAATAATTATCATGAATTGCAGCTAATTATTGAAGACTTGAAACCTTCAGTTTTATGTTTACAAGAAACACATTTACGTCATAATATCTATCCTAAACCTCCAAGTGGCTACAATGGATATTTTTATAATAACCCTCAGTTCCAATCTAGCAAGCAAGGTGTGGCAATTTTGGTAAAAAAGAATTTACCACATAAAATGGCTTTCACGGATAATACCTTACTCACTATCGCTATTGAGATACTAATCAACCCGAAACTAACAATAATTAATACCTACATTCCACCTAAACAAAATTTCTCCTCCTCAGATGTCTTACACATCTTGAATACACCACAAAGTCCTATACTTTGGATGGGTGATTTCAACTCATGGAGTCCGATTTGGGGTTCCCCTTTATCAAACGATAGAGGTACAAAAGTCGAAGATGCTCTATTATGCAGTAATCTCATAGTTTTAAACGATGGCAGCCCCACACACTTCTCCACCCATCAATCTTTCACTCATGTAGACGTTACTACATGTTCCTCAAATATTTTCCCTTTATGTTCTTGGAAGGTCCTTTGTGACCTTCATGGTAGTGATCACTTCCCTTTGTTGACAGAAATCGGGTTTCACGCAGAAACGCCAACAAAGAAGTTCAAACCAATATTTCTAACCAACAAAGCCAATTGGAAGAGTTACAAAGATCTTTGCTCATCTATATCTAATAAATATATTATTTCTAATAATATCAACCAAGAGGCGGCACATATTCGGAAAATAATATGTTCGTCAGCACACCACACCATACCTCAAACCAATAATACATATCAACACCGATATAAGCCATGGTGGAATAGTGAACTAGAAAATCTTAGATCACTAAAACGCAAAAGCTGGTATAAGTATAAAGAAACCCGTAACCTTCTAGACCTTTTAACATATAAGCGCGACAATGCTATTTTTAAACGACAAACCAAAAAGGCAAAGAAAAATAGTCTGGAAGAATTTACTGAAAATATCAATCCGAAAACCTCTCCTCAACAGGTATGGCGAGATATAAGACGCTTGTCTGGCGGGAAAAAACCTAACACAATTAATTGTTTGAACACCCAATCTGGATTAACAAACGACCGAAATATCATAGCGAACGCGTTCGCCTCATACTGGAGCTCCTATTCATGTGACTCTACTTTTACTAAACAGTTTGTGGCTGAAAAACAAAAATATTTAAGCCATATACTCCCACTTAACGACAACCTTAGTAATTCAGCGCTAAATTTAGAATCAAATATTTCCAATGCCGAATTTGATGACGCAATTTCCACCTCAAAGGGTAAAACGCCTGGTTTAGACAGGATTTCCTATGACATGCTAAGAAACATCCCGCAAGACGTTAAAAATAGAATAGTTAATCTTTACAATAAAATACTTTCAGACGGTATATATCCTCAATGTTGGAAAATAGCTGAAATCATTCCAATACCTAAACCTGGGAAACCTCCATCAGAAATCACGAGTTATAGACCTATTTCACTGCTATCTTGTTTAGGAAAAGTCTTGGAGAAAATAATCTCCAAACGATTGATGTGGTACGCGGAGAAAAATAGACTAATCACTCACAACCAAGTCGCTTTCCGAAAAAACCAAGGTACAATAGACGCCCTTTTACACTTTGAGCACCATTGCTCTAAAGTTATTTCCAACAAGGGGCATGTTACTTGCTTAAGCTTAGACTTTGAAAAAGCTTACGATCGTATCGGTCTTCACAAAGTTCTGAAGCAAATAGCAAATTGGAAATTAGGACCGAAAATATACAATCTCCTCAAAAATTTTCTTACTAATCGTAAGTTTCGGGTTAAAGTTCACAATAGTTTTTCTCACTGTTCTCCGCTAGAAAATGGAGTTCCTCAAGGTTCTCCTTTATCTGTAGTCATATTTATAATTGTATTTAATGAAATCAGCCAGATACTTTCAAACTACCAAGTCGACCATTGTATGTATGCAGATGATATTCTGATATTTTCAAAACATCTTGATTTGAATAACGTCAAACTAACTTTTATGGAAATACTTAATGATATATCTAATTGGTCTCTCACATCTGGCGCTAAGTTATCATTAGATAAATGTAACATCTTACACATCTGTCGTAAAAAAAACTGTAATAATATTAATATCACATTTAGGAACATAAGTATACCTACTGTTAATGCTATTAAAATTTTAGGACTTATTTTCGACTCTAAGTTTAAGTTCAAAAAACATTGTTTATATGTAAGAAAAAAACTTTTTGATAGGTTAAATATAATTAAGTTCTTATCTTCACGACATTCTTTCATTCATCCTACAATACTAATTAACGTCGTGAGATCTCTAATTTTATCGGTTATTGACTACGGACTACCAATCTACGGGCATCATGCTGGCAGCGATTTGAAAAAACTCTATGCACCTTATCACATGGCAGTAAGACGTAGCCTAAGGGCCTTTCCAACCTCCAGCACCATAAGCATACTTGCCGAATCCGGAATGCCACATATAAACGAAAGACTGAAGTTTAGCACAATGCAGTTAATACCAAAGGTTTATCTAGGCGCTAACGCTAATTTGCTCAACGACGTACGGTTGGCCACACGACGCAAACGAACACTCAAGTTCCCTTCAACTATACACCTTGTCCTAAAGTACGCCCATGAAATTGATATACCCCTTACACCTAAGCCTTCGAAGATTAGCAAACACCCACCATGGACTCTTCCCTCTTCTGTTATAGAAGACAAATTAATGAGATGGAACAAAGCTTCCACGAATGGTGAGGTATACAAACAACTCTTTATACATCGTGAAAGAGTGCTCATTTCAGAAGGATGGAAATTCATTTACACAGATGGATCCAAAAACTCCCACAACACTGCTTATGCAGTGGTTTCGGAGAACGCGAAAATTATTAAAAAGAGGTTACTTTTATCGCCATGCTCGGTCTTCACCGCTGAAGCATACGCCATAAAAGAAGCTACCCACTGGTCATCACTTTGCAAAGGCAAATTTGTAATATGTACCGACAGTCTTGCAACAATCACAGCCGTCCAAAATATATCCAACAGTAGCCCTCTAATCAGAGAAATTCGGGACAAATTAATTGATGGCCAAAGAAAAGTTAAACTAATGTGGATTCCAGGCCACTGTGGCATTCCAGGTAACGAACTCGCTGATAAAGAAGCAAAAAACGTCACTCGTAGTCCATGCATTTACGTGAAAACTTACGAAAGCAACGACATTTTGCGATTCGTAAGAAACTACTTAAAGCTTAAAGCGAGAGCGGCATGGGATACATTTGACAACCGCTATCGACTCATAAATCCTGATCATAGAAAAGCTGCATACCCTTCCGCTTGCAGCGTCCCGGAGATCAAAATTTTCACACGACTTCGCTTAGGACACTGTATCTTAACTCACCAACATATTCTGGATCGGAACATAATGCCTGGTTGCCGGCTATGCAACAGTTCACCAAACTCCGTAGAACACATATTAAACCTCTGTCCTACACTTTGCAACATACGACGGGATCTCATCGACACCTCTCCTTCGAAACTTCTCCAAGAACCAACAACTGCCAACATAAAAAATATCTACAACTTCATCTCCAGAGCCCAATTAAAGCACCTTATCTAAAATCAACCTAATATCATTATCACAGCTTTCTATATATTTCATACACTACAACTTAATTTTAAGTAAACTTCTGCTCATAACTACTTCTAATCATAAGTATCCACATTGTAAATATTAGCTTAAACATTTGTATACATATATAGTTACACTATGTATGTATATATATGTAGATACACTCTTTGGAGACTGTAACATTTATAACTCATGTATATCCTATATACTTTAACATTGGTCATAACCCTAACTCATTACTAATATTTGATAATCAAATGTACAAATTAATTTAATCCCTCAGCCGAAGGCCCTGTCGCTAGTGCTGTTATATTTTATAGGTAGTATAATTATTCATAATTGTATTTCCTTTAATAAATAAATAAATAAAAAAATAGATAAGGGGTTGACGCTTCACCCCCAGTCTTCTTAATATACAGTTTCTATAAATAATTCTTTGTTATACATTTGTAACTGGTAAAATCAACATAAGCATTATACATACAAATTTCTTCAACAACTCTGGTTTTTGTAAAAGCTGTGCTTCGAAATCGTCAAGATCCTTCTTATGGTAAAATGGTAGTTGGTCGAATTCTGGGCTTTGACTTTCAGAGGGTTTTCCCCTGTTTTCCAATTTGACCGCAATAACTTCCTCTGTCAGCTTCAACAAATTTATTTTGTTTTCTTCCTTTAGCTCCTTCACTTCTGTC
Organism: Bactrocera neohumeralis; assembly: GCF_024586455.1. Lineage (NCBI taxonomy): Eukaryota > Metazoa > Arthropoda > Insecta > Diptera > Tephritidae > Bactrocera > Bactrocera neohumeralis. The sequence continues at coordinate 548,441 of NW_026089622.1, read as the reverse complement.
TTTAAAGCCCGCACTTCCATCGTCAACTCCGCTATTAAATTTTTAAGAGACTGTTGGTCTGTGCTGTGTAGATTTTGATCTGAAAAACATAAAGTTAAATAAAAATAAAGAAAATTTAAAGTGTTTTATTTGGACTTACATATTATTTGGCTGCTGTTAGGTTCATATCCATAATTATTTATAGAGCTCATGATGTCAATCAGTTAATTAGTGGTGTGAAATAAAATCCACTTCCAGACTGAATTATTAAGCTATTATAATTAATTACTTTAAAATTATGTTTTATTTTATTTATTTCACGTACTAGGGAGCTGTTGCTTTGGAGATGAACTATATTGAAGTGAGGAATGCATGTATTATTTTGTCACAAAAAGAAATATTTTGATGTTGTTAACTGTACACTCATAACGGGATCACGAAACAACACAATTGATATTTAATCAACTTGTTGAGCGTTTTTTGATACTTGTACATTTTGTTATTGTAAACGGCAAATTTATCAAGAAACAATCACCAAGAACAATCAATATTGATACGTAAATCACCATACAATCAACTCAATGCTGTCTGGGTATTTACACATATACGACGGCAGTTTCATATCGGTAATATTAAATTTAGTAGAGCGAGAATTTAGACGGTTGTGTTAAATTATAAAAATAAAGTACAATTTAATACAATATTGCAAACAAATTTTATTTAGTTAATATTTTTAATTTGCGCAAAAATTATACAAAATTTATCAAACTAGAAACAGTGGGTTGAATTTGATTTAAAATTATATATAAATTTTAATTAATTTTATATATATTCGTACATATTAGAATTTCTTTAAAATTTTTTTTATGTATATACATAAATAGGATATGACGAACCCCCTAAGCATTTGTGGACGTCTCAATTGCCGGTTCGAAGATGCTGCATTTCTAATTGCGTTAACAGGCAGAAAACGCTTTACAAATTTCCAAAAGAGGGAGATGTTCGAGAAAGTTGGGCAAAGGCTTGCAACTTAGTTGTGTCGCCTTCCGATATTCTTTTTATTTGTCGAAACCATTTCGATTCGCAGTACGTTACCAAATACAAATTATTGCCTGGGGCTTTTCCCTGTTTCAAATTAGGTTCAGCACTAAGTCGGAGCTCATCTAGTGCCGACTCTATTTTGATGTGCCCGCCCGTTTCTAAAACTTATGGTCGTTCTGAGGTAGCTGTAGGAAGTAAAGAAGAGAAGGAAGAACTTTGAGGGAATTCGAAACGTATTCAATTTTAGAAGAAAAGAGATTAGAATTAGAACCCCAAAATGACGACGTAGGCTATGCATTAGATAGTCGTGAACGATTTGCTCGATCGGCACGTTACTATCAAAATAATGCACTAAAATTGAATAAGAAGACCAAAGAGTTAGAGGGTATTATTAAAGACTTGGAAAAAAAGTATCAAGACCTTAGTAGATGTGCAATAGTTGCGGATGTAAATTCAAGCAAAGATTCTGTAACATTCGCTAGGATGATCGTCACGAAGCGCAATATTTTCAGTGACGATGAAAGGGCATTGGCACAAAACATGAATTACATGTCCAATAAATTCTATAATTTTATGCGTGACGATTTAGGTTTCGCTTTACCAAGCAAGAGCTCTCTTTTGCGATGGCGCCCCATAAAGTATGTTGTCTCTGGGTGATGCCAATGTCTTGGGAAATTTAGAAAAAATTACAAAAAAAATGTCCGTTTTAGAACGAAATTGCGTTCTATTATTTGATGAAATATCAATTAAGACCGACCTAACATACAATAGAGTTAGGGATGTTATTGATGGGTTTGTGGAGTATGGGGAAGGCCATCGTGAAATGAAATTAGGTAGTAAGTGTTGTTTTTTCATGATAAAAGGGTTGAGTTCCAATTGGAAATATGTCTTTTCATATTATATTTCCAAAAATGGACTTGTTTCATTCAAATTAAACGAAATTTTGAATAAGAACATCACAGCGCTAGAGTCAATTGGTCTAAACGTAAAAGCTTTAGTCTGTGATCAAGGGCCCGCTAATACTTCAGTTATGAATACTTTAATTATTTCTGAAGAAAAACCCTTTTATTTGCACGAAGGTTCCAAGATATATTGTTTATATGACTATTGCCATCTTATTAAGTCCGTCCGAAACACATTTATGAAATATGATATTTCAACTCCAGATGGAATAGCCAGCTTTAAAGTTATAAAAAAACTTTACTCGATAGATCAGGACAATACATGTTTCAAGATATGTCCAAAACTCACAGAGGCCCACGTATATCCTAGCGTTTTTGAAAAAATGTCCGTAAAACGTGCAACCCAAGTTCTGAGCAATTCGGTTGCGGCTGGCATAGAAATGGCCCGTAGCCAAAATTTATTCGGCTCCGACGAATATATATTAAAATGTGCAAAGCCCACGCAGTTATTTGTTAAAAAAATGAATGATCTGTTCGATGATCTAGACTGCAAAAATTTTGTTTCAAAAAATCCCTTAAAATATCCGTTATTAAGGAACGACTCACACTAGGTGTATAGGTGGGTTCTGTTCCACAATTGTTGGAATGATTCAGTTCAGCCAAGCTTTATTTAGGGATCAAAAGGAATTAAGTTATATATTCCTTGGGAAAATGAATCAGGATGCGTTGGAAAATTTTTTTTATAGAGTCCGGGCTAGCCAGGGTGTCAATACCCATCCGTCTGCCAATGAAATACAGTACATAGTAGGTCGTTTAATTTCGATGAAAATTTTAAGGCAAAATTTTCAAAATAAGGGGGATAATTCTGAGGATGATGACGACATAAATTTAGATTGGAACTTAGGCCCCGAAGATCGTCATCTCGAAGTACAGGGAGTTGAAGACGAATCTGAGCAACTCGACCTGGAATCGTTTAGTATTCCGGACGAAAACTTTTTTGAAGAGGACGACACAGCTGACGTCCAGATCAAGCGGTATTACACTGGCTATGGTATTTACCAGAAAATTTTGTGTAAAATCCATTGCGAAAAATGTGCTAAAGCAATGACGAAGACACAAAGTGATTTATCGCTTTATTCGGAGGTCCTAATCAAAGCGAAAAACTATAAGGATGACGCGGATTTAAGGCTAGTCAATCCAAGTGATAGGGTCTTCTAAGTGTGTCGACTGCAGATGATGTGGTACGTCAACCTTTTCAACAAATATGCTCACCGTTCGAATGTTCGTTGTCTGATGTTGTCCGCAATTAAAGAAAAAACGGAAAAAGTTTTTCCTGAGTGGTTTGACCCAACCGATGAGTGTTTTACTCATAAAATTAAGTTGTTAGAATACTTGGTAACGGTACTTTTATTCAAAAACTCGAAATGGTTAGTCAAAGAAGAAATTAATAATGAACGATATAGGAAGAGCGATGCTAAACTAAATAAACTAAAGTAAGTTGAAAGTCAAGACCGTTTGATTCAAGAACATCTTACTTTTGGGTGAGTAATGAATCATTGAATATACATATTTACTTTTTTTTAATATTTAGCATTTTATTCTATTTACAGGTTTTTTTATTTTCAGATTTTTCTTCTATTTTCAGGTTTATCTTGTTATATTTTCAGGTACTTTTTTCTTCTTCCTGTTTTTCCCCTTTAATAGCTTTGCAACTGAGCTTAGCATTTTTAAACACAAATGTTGTTTCCATCTTGTTTAAGTGCAGCATTTGTGTTTAAAAAAGCAAGTGAAATTCAATGACTTTTTTTATTTATTAAGTCGTGTGAGAAATTTCCATTTCAAATGGACAATTTCGTAATTCTGCATTATATTTTTTTTAACATTTTTTTTAGCATTTTATAAAAACAAATTGTTAATAAATCTTTAAATTGTTAATTTTAAATAATAATAACTCAATAAAATTTGCATATAAGTATATTCTGAAAACAATAACCTTGACTTTGATTTGTTTAAACTTATGTAGATACATACAAACATCGCATATGGGAAAGTGCGAAAACAACCCTTATTCATATACAAGGAGGCATGTGTAAATGGAAAAAAGCCAACAGATCATGTACTTATGAAAGTGCACATGCGTGTACAAAAACATATTGGAATATGCATACATACATACATATGTATATATACACCAAGCAGACGCACATAACAAGTGCCGCACGCATCTTTCCGCATCTCCGTTGTCACGACAATCAATGATCGAAGCTCACATTTTGTCGAAGAGTTAATGTTTCGAAGGACTGACACGACAACTAACGTCACAATATTGTGTTATGTATTGTCCATGCTGTGCCGAAAAGAACGAACGAACGAACGCCAATCGTCGCCGCTTCCCTTGCCGCTATAATAGCTTCGCCAACAAACTAGCGTAAATATGTATGTTTTTGTCTGAGCTTGCATACATATCGACGCAGATTTTTGCGAGCCACGGCAAAATATATAAGTTAAGAAATTTTATGTTAATTTCTTTTAAAAAAAAATTTATTTATTACTTGTTCGTTTCATTACAGAGCTAAGACTAAACTTAAGAATTAATTTACTTAAAAGCTAAGCTACGTTGCACTGGCCAACTGCTGACTTTGTTGCCGATTCTCCGAATTGGCTTATTTCGGTTGCGCGTGTTGGATTTCCGCTTCACGCCGAAAAATTAGCATTTATGCTGATGAAAGCGTCTGGCTTTTGCTGTGGGAAATATTGTGCAACTAAAGATGCATTTCCGCTATGATTTGCTCATTATTGCTGATTACGTGTTATTACTTATTTAGTAATTGTTAACATTTGCCATGTTAACACTTCCCCTCTTAAAAGCGATCGTCACGAAAGCCTATCAAAAATAGGGGAGGTTGTTAAAATTGATGTAAGTATTTTGATCATTGGAAAGATCTTTGATCTCCTTAAGATCAGTATTCGCTGGGGGCATCTGGTTAAGGTCCAGGCTTGAAGATATGATTATTCTGTTTTGGTGCTTTCTCCAGAATTTTCGAAAAAATATTATACCGAGAATGATAGTTGCAACGGCTCCAAGTGAAAGGGAGCTATTGGATATCGTTGCTGTCTTCAGAAAATTTATTCTTCGTATGTTATCAATGTAAAACTCCATTAAGGCCTGGAGAGAAAGTAATTCAATTCGATTTCTTTCGATTGGTGCTGGTTGCAGGGCTGCTGGGATTGCCGGCAGTGGAACCAAATCGTAATTAATGTAAAATTGATGATTTATTTTTAACGTTGAGTTATGAAAATTAATAAGGTGTGTCCCTGATAAATTTTTCTGCATTCCGTCAGCATCTATTATCCCTTGAAAGCCATTAAGTAATATGGTGCCGGGTTTTACTTCTTCGATTTGTTGGATATGTTGGCCGTTTGTTAAAGTGCAAGATGAATTTAGGCTATTTACTACTCTAGGTATACAACTACTATTACTTATATTTACTAGTTGAGTTTGCTTACAAATCTCAATTTTCTTATAATTATTACATACTTCTTTAATTCCATAGGTATCTTTTGTACCCTTTAATATTTTATCAAATTCGACATTAATTATAATTTTGTTTTGCTTAACAACTGGTCTTATAATCATTTTTTGAAAATTTTCCTTAATAGTTAATGGTATTTTTACCAAGTAAAATATTGTCATATTTTGACTAATTACATTTATATTTGATATTTCTAGTGCTTCTTCAGCATTTTTGAAAGGTATTTCGTCATTTTCTAAATTTTCTAACGCAATTTCGATTTCATTTTTATTTAACAATAATGTATTTAAAATGTCTTTCTTTGCCCACTGTATGGCGTATTTAATGTTAATCAACTCTTCTTTTATTAATCTTATTCTATTTTGCAAATTTATAATAGTTTCGTTTTCTATATAAAGTATCTTTCCTTATGTTATTAAGAAGATTATTTACTATCATGCTAATGTTATTAATTTTTTCGTTAAAAATATTGTTAATTAGTACTTGTTTATTATTATTATTATCGATATCATTAAGATTTTTGGTTATTACATCCAGATCTTCGTGATCGGGGCTTCCGGCTATGAATTTCCAAGCCGTTCCTAAACTATCTATGGATCTTTTCTGTCTTCTTTCGACAGGTTTTATTGTATCTAAAATTTGAAGAGATTGGGTTAATTCGTGTTTTAGGATGGGATAAAGGATTGTGTCCTTGGGTATGTCCGAAGAGGTGAATCTGTACATGTCCGTCAAAAATTGTTCGTACTTGTTGAGGTCGATTATGTCTATTAGCCTGAAGTCTCCATTCTGGATTTTTACTAGTCCGTCATTTATCGTAACTATTTGTGCCGTGGAGTAGTCATAAATGTCTATTGATGCGAATATTGGGTAAATAAGGAGAAGTCTGGAAACAGAAATTTTAGTTTTGATTTTTTATATTGCGTTTATGAACTACTTTTCCCGATTCTGTCAAAACGGTGGAATTCTTGTCTTCCTTTACTATTTCTTTTCTAAATTTTGGAGATATTTTGGTTCCTAGTCGTTTGTTTATCCTAACGTAAATTGTTTCTCCAGGGTTATATGTTTTAATTGGATGACGGGCTTTATTATGGTAGGAAAGATCTTTTAGTTGCCTATTTTTTAGTTCCGAGATAATTTCTTCCCTAGCTCTTTCAAATTGGCTTGGGTCTGTGGAGATTCTTATCCCGAAAAATACCTCTATTGGTTTTTTCTTTGTGGAGGAGTGGACTGAAAAATTGTACTCGTAGACGGAGTTATCAAGGAGTTCGGCGAATGAGGTGAAACTTCGCTCTGCTTTTAAACAGCGCATTATTTCTGTGAGGGTCGAGTGAAATCGCTCTACTTAACCATTTACGGAACTTGCATAAGGTGGTGTTCTAAAAATTTTTATATTTAGGGTATCTTCCAATAAAAATCGAATGGAAGCTGAATTCAAAGAAGTTTCATTGTCTATAACTACCGTTTCTGGTACGCCAGGTTCCTTAACGTGTTCTACGGCTCTGGAGCGAAGGATTTTGGTTGGGGCATACTTTGAAAATTTGTCTATGGCTGTAAGGACGAAATTTCGTTCAGTTATGTAAATATCAATATGTAAGATTTGTCCTGGAAATTGTGGAATAGGGGTTTCTCCTAGTTTTGGTTTGGTAGGGTGGCGGTCATACTTATTTTCTTTGCAAACTGAGCATTGCTGAATAATTCTTTTTATTGTTTTGGTCATGAAGGGAAAATAGTAATTTTCTAAAATTTGAAGTTTGTTTTCACGAGAATTCCTATGTGCTCTTTTATGGGTATTTATGATTATTTCTTCTTGTTGCTGTTCGTCTGTCACATCCTGGACTTGGAGTTGAGAAAACCTGGTTTTATAGTTACTAAAGTGGATCGGGTATATTTCTTGAATTTTACCCATAGTTCTTTCGTCGGGTTTGATGCAATTTATTATGGAGGGGTTTAGGTACCTTTTTAGGAGATTTATTAATGTTTCTGAGTTATATTCCGGTTCTTCAATGACGTGTCTATGGTATGTGGGGAATACTATCTTGAATTGATAGGTAGAAATTGGGCCTGAATTTAGGAAGATTTGGTTTTTGAAAACGTTAATTGGGGATTCTACATGCCAAATTAAATTATCGGATGAGCTCTCGTCACTATGCTGGGTTACTGACAAGGCGTTAATTGGTTCGGGAGGCGTTCTTGATAGTGCGTCGGCTACCACGTTAGTTGTGCCTGGTTTGTAATGGAGTTCATGATTGTATTCTTCCTGTGTGGCTTTCCAACGTTTCATTTTTGAGTTGTTATTTTTATTGCTGAGGGCCTGTGTAAGGGGTTGGTGGTCTGTATAAATTTTTACTTTGGCTGAACCGTATAGATAATTCCTGAAATTGTTTAGTGCCCAGATGATTGCTAAAAACTCTTTTTCGTTCGTAGCATAGGCTTCTTCTGTTTTGGTTAGTGATCGGGAGATGAAGGCGATGGGGTGTTTGTCCTGCGAAAGGACTGCACCAATTGCAAAGTTTGACGCATCGGTCGTTAGATGGAATTCTTTATTGAAGTCAGGATAGGAAAGTATGACGTCGTCAGACATGAGTGAATTTTTAATTTTGTTGAAGGCATCTTTTGAGTTTTCATCCAATTCGATATTGATTTTGCTGGACTTGTTTTTAGATATACGTCCTTCTTCCCCTCTTAAGAGTATGGTTAGAGGTTTAACCAGCATGGCGTAATTTTTAATAAATCGACGATAGTAGCCGGAAAGGCCTAAGAATGAGCGAAGTGGCTTAATATTTTTGGGGTAAGGTATTTTAGCTATTGCTTCTACCTTTGAGGGATTCTTTGTTATTCCTTTTGAGGAAATAATAAATCCTAGAAACTCTACTGAGTCCCTGAAAAAATGGCATTTATCTAATTGTATTTTCATGTTTGCGTCTTCAAGGGATTGGAAAATTTGGTTTAAGTGGAGGGTGTGCTCTTCTTCAGAGTTGCTGAAAACGACTATATCATCGATATAGACATAGCAAATTTTCCCAATGTGATGACGAAGAATGTCATCTAAGGCTCGCTGGAAAACTGAAGGGGCATTCTTGAGTCCGAATGGCAGTCTTGTGAATTCGTATTTGCCATTGTTTATTGAGAAAGCTGTTTTGTATTTGTTTTTCCCAAGCAGGGATAGTACCTCATTAATTTGGGGTATTGGGTAACGGTCTGCTACAGTAATCGAGTTAAGCTTCCTATAGTCAATAACGATTCGGTATTGCTTATTGCCTTGGGAATCGGGTTTTTTAGCTACAACCCAAACGGGTGAATTATAAGGTGATCTTGATGGTCGAATGATGCCATCGTCTAACATTTTGTTGATTTGGGTTTCGACTTCACCTTTTAATGACATTGGGTAAGGGTAATACCTTGTATAAACGGGAGTGTCCTTGTGCGTTCTGATTTCTCCTATGACTTTAGTGGTATAGGTAAGTTTATCGTTTGGTTCCGTAAAGAGATTAGAAAAATTTTCGACTAAATTATTAATTTCCTTCTGATGTTTTTGTGACAAGTTATCTTCCTTAATATGTATTTTGTTAACAGATCTTGAAGCTAGCTGCTTGATTTTAATTTTGGTATTGCCTTCTAACTCCATGAAGTTATTCTTTACGTGGATGACTGCGTCAAGCTTCTTAAGGCTATCATTCCCAATTATACCATGGAATGATGTCAGAGTTGGGAGGAGGTAGAATTTCAGTTTTTTGTCTGAGTTAAATAGGTTTAGAAAGGTATGCTGTTTGATTTCGATGTCTCCTGCTATGGATTTCGCAAAAAAAATGCTTTCGTTATTTATTGGATTGGGCACGTTAGAGGATCGTATATAGTTTTTCGTAGATCCTGTATCTACTAAAATTTTCACAATATCTCCTCTCTTCAGCCTGCATTCAACATAGGGCAGCGAAGAGTGACTCATTCTAAAAAATGTAAATCAGTCGTGTCTATGTAGCTATCGTCCTGACTTTCATCATTTCTGTCTCTGTAACATTCGTCATCGTAATGGCTAGAGTTGTCGTTCGTCTGCTTGTCAATTGTTGTGGTAGGATAGTAAGCTTGGGGTTGTTCGGAATCTATATGGAAATTCCTTTGGATTTTATTAGGGGGCACATGAGCTGGAGGGTTGCCAGGAGGAGGTCTTTTGTTAATAGGGTCATTATTACGTGGCCTATTCATATAATTAATATTCCTAGTTCGCAGTGATGGGTCAATGTCCATTGGTTCTGGACGTGGCTGTGGCTTATGCAAAGGACGTGGTGGTGGATTGTAATGCTGTTGTGCATATTGGGGCGCCTGTTGCTGGCGTTGAACTTCCCCGGATTTCCGGAGAACTCCCGAAGACATCGTACCACATCTGGTATTTTGTCTAATTCAGAGACATTCCCGGGTAGTCTTGAGTGGGTGTACCACATAATCCCCAAAATCAAAATCCCCAAATCAAAATCCCCAAATCAAAATCCCCAAAATCAAAATCCCCAAAATCATAATCCCCAAAATCAAAATCCCCAAAATCAAAATCCCCAAAATCAAAATCCCCATTTTCTGTGTGAAATACATTGAAATTAGGTTTAAAATCGCCGCGATTTTAAACCTAATTTCAATGTATTTCACACAGAAAAAGGGAATTCTATACTCAATGTTATATCGAAGGTTGAAGTTCACGAGATATTTTATGTTTAATGGTTTCTTCTTCTTCTTCTTAATTGGCGTAGACACCGCTTACGCGATTATAGCCGAGTTAACAACAGCGCGCCAGTCGTTTCTTCTTTTCCAAGCGAAGCCAGGTCCTTCTCCACTTGGTCCTTCCAACGGAGTGGAGGTCTTCCTCTTCCTCTGCTTCCCCCGGCGGGTACTACGTCGAATACTTTCAGAGCTGGAGTGTTTTCGTCCATCCGGACAACGTGACCTAGCCAGCGTAGCCGCTGTGTTTAATGGTTTCACGAATATTAAATTAAATGCAATGTGATAAATTAAAGAAAATGCAATGTGATAAATAATATGAAAAAATGCATATGGGGAAATAATTGTAGAAAAGGTAACGGTACTATTTGTATTTTAAGTCATACATATGTATATTGGTTAATGGATGACAATGTTATATTATGCTCTGATTTTCTATATTCTTTTGTTTTCTTCTCGATAACAATGCTGCTGAAAACCAAAGTTTTCTTGTTCCTTGCATATATTGTTAATTTTGTCAACCTTTGTTACATGCAGCAATAGCTCAGTGGTTAGAGTCTGCAGCTGTCATGCAAGGGCTTTGGGTTCAAATCCGGGTCGGGGCCGCTTTTTTAAATACTATTTTTTTTAGCTTTTTAGTCGCTAAATTGATGAAATAATTATTTTTTTCCTCTAAATCCGTCATGCGTTCTCGTCTATGTCTATATATTGTCATATATGGGTACAAATATACATATGTAACTACGATTTAAAACTCAACTAAAGAGCGGTTTTACTATTTTTTATATGATCTCTAATAATATTTAATAAAAATAAAAAATGGGGATTTTGTGACACTGCCTCACAAAAAAGGTGGGGATTTCGTGTTAGGGGATTTTAATTTTGGGGATTTTGATTTTGGGGATTATGTGTTTGGGGATTTTTTTTTCAGCTAGGGATTTTGTGTTTGGGGATTTTTTTTTGGGGATTTTGTGGCACTCCCGTCTTGAGTCTATGGTAATGTCCGTGAAATTTGAAAAGTTGGAATTTGGATTGAGGGCGGCTTGAACAATGTTTCGCGCTTCAGTCCTTAAGACATTGTTCACAATTCCTGTGATTACGGTAGTTAACCCATCCAAAGAGAATGAATTAGAAGAGGCAAGAGGCTGACCAGAAGGTGCTGGTGGCCCTTGGGGTGCATTAAGTATTGGTGGCCGAACGAGGTTGGCAGGATTAACTGGCATAATTTATATATGTATTTCTATTATTCACTTTTTATACTCTCGCAACAATGTTGCTAAGGAGAGTATTATAGTTTTGTTCACATAACGGTTGTTTGTAAGTCCTAAAACTAAAAGAGTCAGATATAGGGTTATATATACCAAAGTGATCAGGGTGACGAGTAGAGTCGAAATCCGGATGTCTGTCTGTCCGTCCGTCTGTCCGTCCGTCTGTCCGTCCGTCCGTCCGTCCGTCCGTCCGTCCGTCCGTCCGTCTGTCCGTCCGTCCGTCCGTGCAAGCTGTAACTTGAGTAAAAATTGAGATATCGTCATGAAACTTGGTACACGTATTCCTTGGCTCCATAAGAAGGTTAAGTTCGAAGATGGGCAAAATCGGCCAACTGCCACGCCCACAAAATGGCGGAAACCGAAAACCTATAAAGTGTCATAACTAAGCCATAAATAAAGATATTAAAGTGAAATTTGGCACAAAAGATCGCATTAGGGAGGGGCATATTTGGACGTAATATTTTTGGAAAAGTGGGCGTGGCCCCGCCCCCTACTAAGTTTTTTGTACGTATCTCGGAAACTGCTATAGCTATGCCAACCAAACTCTACAGAGTCGTTTTCTTCAGGCATTTCCATATACAGTTCAAAAATGGAAGAAATCGAATATTAACCACGCCCACCTCCCATACAAAGGTTATGTTGAAAATCACTAAAAGTGCGTTAACGGACTAACAAAAACGACAGAAACACTAAATTTTACGGAAGAAATTGCAGAAGGAAGCTGCACCCAGACTTTTTTGAAAAATTGAAAATGGGCGTGGCCTCGCCCACTTATGGACCAAAAACCATATCTCAGGAACTACTCGACCGATTTCAATGAAATTCGGTATATAATATTTTCTTAACACCCTGATGACATGTACGAAATATAGGTGAAATCGGTTCACAACCACGCCTTCTTCCAATATAACGCTATTTTGAATTCCATCTGATGCCTTCTCTGTATAATATATACATTAGGAACCAATGATGATAGCGGAATAAAACTTTACACAAATACGGTATTTGAAAAATATGTAAATAACGGATAATGAAATCTCGATGATCACTTTATCATGCGAGAGTATAAAATGTTCGGTGACACCCGAACTTAGCCCTTCCTTACTTGTTTATTTTAAAAATTTAATTTATCCCTAGCTTATTTTGTTTTGAGTTAAAACTTTCGTTTCGTCTAGTTCAATTATTTTTTCTGAATTGCGCTCTCTTTCTTAAATTATGTCACTATTCTTAAATTGTGTTCACCTTTGCATTAAAGATTTCTTAAACATAGTTTGTTTCACATTAAACAGTTTCACTTCTTATATTTTAAAAATTCTTTTACATATGTATGTCAATATATTAATATTGATTCTTAAAATTAATTCTTACTCTAGTAGCAGGAACATTCTCCTGGGCAGGCGGCTAACGTCTTGCGTTTCCCGTTTGCTATTGGCGACTAGGGGGCCTCTTTTCCTGCACTTCTGTTGAGTCCTAGCCGAAGCCTTCGCCGTCTATGGGGTGGTAAGTATTATCCTTGTCTTCTAATGGTAGCCGCTGAGAATCACGACAGCACAAACTTTTTAACCAAGACTTGTGGATACACCCGCGAATTGTATTGATACGAAACGCGACTAGCGAGGCCCCACGTTGGGCGCCAGTTAAGAAATTTTATGTTAATTTCTTTAAAAAAAAATTTATTTATTACTTGTTCGTTTCATTACAGAGCTAAGACTAAACTTAAGAATTAATTTACTTAAAAGCTAAGCTACGTTGCACTGGCCAACTGCTGACTTTGTTGCCGATTCTCCGAATTGGCTTATTTCGGTTGCGCGTGTTGGATTTCCGCTTCACGCCGAAAAATTAGCATTTATGCTGATGAAAGCGTCTGGCTTTTGCTGTGGGAAATATTGTGCAACTAAAGATGCATTTCAGCTATGATTTGCTCATTATTGCTGATTACGTGTTATTACTTATTTAGTAATTGTTAACATTTGCCATGTTAACATATACTATATTAGATTTGGCAAATATTTTAAATCAACGAGAACTTTGTTGCCACTTTTTGTCACTCTTTTCTGTGTTTTGCGAGTTTGCGGGGTTGTCTGTTTTCCTGCAGTACAAATATCAGAAATTGTTCAATTTATGATTTTTAGCTTTTGCCATCGTGGCGAAAAGACACTTGTAGGCAAAGGCATGATCGGGGAGATGTAATGGTGTTTGCTTTTGTGAATGAAGCACGTGTGCTTGTTGAAAATACGCTTGCGTTCATGAATGAAAATGTTGTTGTTGCGTGTTTTACTATAAATTTAGGCATTGGCTATTTAGCTGCCATATTAAATTGTGACGCTGCTGATGCTTTTCGAGACGATTGTTGTCATTTGGTGACATATTTACATGTGTATGCCCATATACATATGTACATATTTAGGTACATAGATTAGTGTATACATTGTTTGTTCGGCAATATGTACATGTATATGTATTTACATATGGAGCAGTGCGAGCACATTTTATATGTAACTCTTGAGTGATATCATGATTTAAATTTGAATTTTACTTACATACATACATATGGATATGTATGTATCTGCAGATACAGGATTATGTAAGACAAATATGATGACAAATAAACAAACATATGTACATACATATGTAGGTATATGTGGTATATGTTGTAACACTTACAATTTTTATTAGCAACAAATATAATACGACAGTATTTAGCAGAAAAGTATATTATGTAAATATTAAAGAAATAATAAGAAACATAAGATGTGAATATTTATTTTTTTATTAGAATGCTATTAGTTTTACATGCAAAATTATATTCATACATATCAATACAGACATATTTATGTATGTATCCATATATGCTTGCATATAAACGTATAATATGCAACACATAAAGCGCACACATATCATTACTAATAAGTCATGTCATGATTTGAGTCCCTGAAGGCGTTGTATGTATGTACATACATAGCACATACATATGTATGTACGTGTGTGCATGCTACATGTGCATATGAATACGTAAGTTTTAAATTATAAAAAGAATGATTTATGTACATACATACAAGTTAATACCACTAGTTCACATTACATGAACATATTCTTTATCTGTCATAAATATGTAACATGACACTTACGACCCATATGGTCTGTATTAAGTATCCGTAAGTAACATTATGTGTACTTTGCTAATACTGTCCGCCTTAGGTGGTCCAAAAATGTAACTCATAGATTGTAAGATGAATCTTCCCACTTGTAACATATGTCCTACATATGTCCTATCTCAAGTGGATTGTAGATATACTTCCTAGAATGTAAGATTAATATTTGTATCTAGGCTTAAGCAAAATATTGTATTTAAGAAAATGTAATAAAAAAAACGGCAGTTGACCACAGGGAGTTGACCACAGGCAGTTGACCACGGGCAGTTGCCCGTAGTTGCCCACGAGAACTAAACGGAGTTTTTAATTGGCGATCCTGCCAGGAGATGAAATAATCTCTGGCGGACCAAAATGTAACAATAAATTTCGGCGGTAACCATTTAAGGGGACAAAAAATCCCCGTGTTACCGTTTGAAAAACAATCAAGTATCCTCAATTGAGGAGAAAAGTAAAAAAAAGTTCAAAAAACGCTAAGTCCAAAAAGAGACACATAATCAAAAAAATCTCAGCCACTTAGAAAATTATTGAAAAAATTTCGAGTGTGTGTTTGTGCCTACTGCCAATCGAACGCGCCTCATCTATACGGATTACGAGCGAAAAACAAGCTAACGTACGCGTTACAACAATTGAAAAAATAAGTAAAATTGAGAAACAAAAAACTACAACAGTTTCACAAATAAAGTGATTTTAAAATGTGAATTGAAAAACCAAAAACTGAAAGTGAAAATTTTTGAAAATTTCAATCAAATAGAAGAAAGTGCGTGGATCTATAAACTATCCACATAAAAACAAATAAATAAAAAAAATTCTGTAGGCCGCCAACGACGACCATTGCACAAACAACCGCCAAAATTCGACTTAAAAAGCAACAGCAACAGCAAAGTCAACAATAGCCGCAACAGTAGTAACAGCAGCAATAGCAACAGTAACAACAGCAGCAGTAGAAGCAGCAGCATAAAATTAGTTGTAAGTAAGGCTTATACATATGTATTTATTAATTAAATTAAGTATAAAAATTGTTTATTGTGAGTATTAATTTGATTCATGAAACTCACAAATATATATATAAAAAAACAAACAAAACCGAAAAATAAATTTAAAGGAAAAAAATATAATTCTTTGGGAGCAGAGACTCCTGAAGTGCCTGCCGAAGATTTTTCCGGCAATATTTTATTAGCAAAAAAAAATATTTTGGGACAAAAAGGTCCTAAAACGCCAGCTGAAGATTCATACCAGCAGAGTAAAAAGAAGAATTATACAAAATATTGTAGAACGAAAATGTTCTACAACGCCAGCCGAAGTTCATACCGGCAAAATACAACAAAAAAATAATAAAAATATATAAAATAAATATAAATATATATATGTAAATCAAAATATAAAAATTCAAAATTTATATTACTTTGAACAAAAAAGTCTTAAGGCACCAGCCGAAGAAAGTTCCGGCAATACTAAAAATAAAAAAATACTTTAAAATTGTGGAACAAAAAGTTCAACAACGCCAGCCGAAGATTTTACCGGTATAATAAAACAAAAAAGAATGGCGAAAAGCCAAATAGAATATAAAAATACTAAATTTAAAATACTTGGGACTAGAAAATCCTAAGACGCCAGTCGAAGATAATACCGACAATAAAATAAAAGAATATGCTCCAAAAAGGAGGTACTAATATTTTATATAAATAATTTCAATAATTGGGGTACTCACAAGCCATCGTAAAGCATCGTAAAATCGTAAAATTATAAATTTTTACACTTGCTAAAAAAAAAAAATGTTGTTAGATTTCATACAAAAATGAGTTTACACATTTACAATTCTCAATGTTATGTTTTCGAATCGTTATAACTTATAACTTTATGCGACCTGAGAAAACCCTAAATGTAAAAGAAAAAATTGCTCAAATGTATTCAGGCAATAATACAATAAAAGATGTCATATATAAAAACACTTCCATCAAAAAATAATTAGAAGTCAAAAATAATATAAAATGTATCGAAAGTATATTTAAGAGTCAAATTTAAATAAATTAAGATTTCAAAATAGTACTGTTCAAATTGATAAAATAGTCTATAGCCTCACGTACTACTATATATCCATTTGAATCGGGACGCTTCAATTTAGAGGTGGGGGAGTTAATACCACCAGTTCACATTACATGAACATATTCTTTATCTGTCATAAATATGTAACATGACACTTACGACCCATATGGTCTGTATTAAGTATCCGTAAGTAACATTATGTGTACTTTGCTAATACTGTCCGCCTTAGGTGGTCCAAAAATGTAACTCATAGATTGTAAGATGAATCTTCCCACTTGTAACATATGTCCTACATATATCTCAAGTGGATTGTAGATATACTTCCTAGAATGTAAGATTAATATTTGTATCTAGGCTTAAGCAAAATATTGTATTTAAGAAAATGTAATAAAAAAAACGGCAGTTGACCACAGGGAGTTGACCACAGGCAGTTGACCACGGGCAGTTGCCCGTAGTTGCCCACGAGAACTAAACGGAGTTTTTAATTTACATACATATATATATTACTAGTTTTTTTTATATATTATGATAGTATTTTACACAGATACGTATACATATGTATGTACATTTTATACACATATCAAATGTACATACATACATACACATATCTACTATATCAAACATATGTATGTGGGATATAATTAAAAATTTGGTCTTAATTTAACATTGAGTCAAATATTGCCTTATATAAAATAGTTAGTTAATTAATTAAAAAGTAATCAATTTGTGAAAAAAAATTTTCAAATCAATTCACATAATTGCATATAAACGCATAAAAATATAAGCCAAAAGGCCGGCATGCCGCTGTAAAATCGAAGTAAGTCTCTGAGTATATTTTTCATTTAATGCTCTGTTCACGCGCCACTGTTAAAATTTCTCCTTCTAAGCTAGCTGTGGTGAAACACGCTCATCGCATTTTGTTAGCTTTTGACAGTTTACACCCTTGTCCGTTGTTGGACCTTCTCTATAAATATACGTTCTCTGTAGAATCTTAAAAAAACCCTAAGCTTGCTGTGGTTCAACGGCAGCGGCGTCGGCGTTCTTAACGGCAGAGTTTAGCGGATGTTGAATGGTCAGCAGAATTATATGTTGATTATTGTTGCTGATATTATTATTTATTGATCAGCATTAATGTCGATCGATTCTGGGAGTTGCAGCGGCTGTTTGATTATGTTATTCAACTCTACACCGAAATAAATATTTGTTGTGTCAACTTGTAAGTTATTGAACTTTAACAAGTACATTGTTGCAATGAATGTTGTTGAAATAAATATTTGTGGTATTAACTTACATAAAAAAATGTTAAAGAAATTGCAATATGTACGTACGTATGTATATATAGTATATAAAATTAATCAAAATTTAAATATAATTTTAAATCAACCCACTGTTTCTAGTTTGATAAATTTGAAACAATTTTATAATATATCTGTCGAAAATTTTTTTAATTGGAAAAATTGGTTAATAGGATTGTTCAAAATTGAAAATGTTTATTGGTACTAAAGGACGGAGTGCAGCAATATAATAAGATAAGAAATATGTATGTATATAAAAACATAAAGTCCACTTATATTTACATATGTTCAAATATATACAATATCTATGTTCAAATATATTGAATATATATAGCATATATTGAACATGAAATGCATTGTCATGCAAAACAATGTTTGTAAATGTACGCACATGAAAATAAACCCAAGGTCACACAACATATGTTAAAACAATAGGCAACATACATACACACATGCAGGCGCGAGTTAGGGAATGTATTCCTTAGTAACAAACATCAAATCAACGTTTTGTTTCAGTAAATAGAATGCAGAAACAACCTTGAGTTGGAACAATTGAAATACACTATCACTACAACAAACAATCCTAAACAAACAAGTATCAAAACAACATTGAGTTTGAATACTACAACAACCTTATCTTAAAACAAAGCAAATGTATCTAGGCAAACAATATGCATATATGTATGTAAACAAACCTAAACAAATAATACAATCTGTATTTAGACAAACTATCAACTAGTAATAAGTAAACATACTAGTTAGTATAAATAGAAGTAAGAAACATGTAATAAGTTAGTCTTAAGAGTATAAATAAAGAGTACACATTTCGGTGCAGCTCAAAATATATTCTTTTGACTCATTTTTACTTTATGTAAAAATTAACTCGCGGATCCATGCGCCCCTGCACACATGCAAATAAATTTAGTTATATAGGATATTTTGAAAAATAGTTTATAAAGCTTTGAAATTTTAAAATTAAATTAGAATGAAATATTTCTCAGCTTAGAAACGAGACAGTGGTAAGAATCTGATTTAAGTTTAAAGTTTCTTCATACAAATCAAACAGTTTGATATTACAATTCAAACAGAATATTTTCCATTTGACATTTTATGAATTTTTTTGTTTTTTTGAATTTTGAAAATATTAGCATATTCTTTATATGTCTAGAAAAATATTTATTTTCATTTATAAATTTTCGTTGCATCATAACTAATGAATTTAAAACACTTCTATTATTATGTACACTTATGTATGTACATATATCGCACATTTGCATGAACACAGGATTTTTATATCGAACACGAGATATTTTACAATAAAAATTACATTTTTATGGCATCAAAATTTCTTTATAATTTTTCACAAACAACGTTTATGTCAAAGAAAATATTTTACCACACTTGACTAGTTTATTCTATAAACTTATGCTGTTTTCCATATTCTTAAAAACAACTTCCTTCTCTATAAATATACGATTGTTCACGATGTCAAAAATTTAGGGATATTTCAATTTTGGAATATTTACTGTTTTGGATGAGTGCATTTCACCACAGAAAATTATTAGCGCGTTTCACCACTTAACATCAGGGGACACGAAAATAGCAGAATTGAGCATTTTCAGTGTTAAATGAGAAAAATAATAATCCCAATGTTAAGGAATGTACGCTTACAGATTCGGATATTTACTATGCGCAAACGATGCTGCATATAATTTATAGATCGGTATACATACTTATATTTGTTATGAAAGCACATAAGAATGTGCCTACATATGTATGTATATATTTTAAAATTGAACTATTTTATGATGAATTCCATAAAATCTTTGCAAATATATAATTCAATAGATTTGTATTACTACCTAAATATGCATTTTATATACATACATATCTTTGGTACGACAAACATACATAAGTATGTATATTTATATACAACCCAGCTGGTTGATGTCCTCGTAAAAACCAAGGCTGACATCACCGCCGTCCAAGAAATGCGATGGACGGGACAAGGACAGAGACGAGTAGGTCCTTGTGACATTTACTACAGTGGCCATATAAAGGAGCGCAAGTTAGTTGTAGGATTCGTGGTGGGAGAGAGACTCCGTCGCCGAGTACTATCATTCACTGCGGTGAATGAACGTCTAGCCACAATCCGCATCAAAGCGAGGTTTTTCAACATATCGCTGATCTGCGCCCATGCCCCGACGGAAGAGAAGGACGAGGTGACCAAAGATGCCTTTTATGAGTACTTGGAGCGCACTTATGAAGGCTGCCCCCGCCACGATGTCAAAATCGTGCTTGGAAAGAAGGTATCTTTGGCACTACGGTCGGTAAATTCAGCCTCCACGACGAAACATCCCCAAATGGGTTGAGGCTGATTGACTTCTCCGGGGCCCGAAATATGGTTATCTGTAGTACTAGATTCCAGCATAAGAAGATTCATCAAGCTACCTGGCTGTCTCCGGATCGAAAAACTACCAACCAGATCGATCATGTTGTGATGACGGAAGACACGTCTCCAGTGTTTTAGATGTGCGTGTGCTCCGAGGTCCTAACATCGACTGCAGCCAAGATTCGCACCCGCCTCTGTGCAGCAAAAAACGCACGTCAACAAACACAAGGAAGGTTCGACGTCGAAAAGCTGCAATCACAACAGTCTGCCGAACGATTTTCTACTCGGCTTGCACTTCTGCTCTCTGAGAGCACTCATCAACAACTCGGTATAAGGGAACTGTGGGACGGCATTTCAAATTCCTTACGTACAGCTGCAACCGAAGCCATTGGATTTCGGAAAGTGCAGAAGAACAGCTGATACGACGAGGAGTGCCGTGTTGCAGCGGAGAGAAAACAGGCTGCCTACCTCGCAACGTTACGATCGACCACAACACGTGTGGGATGGGATAGATACCGAGAGTTGAAAAGGGAAGCGAGACGCATTTGTAGACAGAAAAAGAAAGAGGCGGAAATGCGTGAGTAAGAGGAGCTTCATAAGCTGGCCGACAGGGGTAATGCTTGAAAATTCTACGAAAAGATGCGGCGGCTTACAGAAGGTTTCAAGACCTGAGCATACTCTTGTAGAACCCCCAAAGCTGATCTAGTCACTGATACCCAGAGCATACTTAAATTATGGAGGGAACACTTCTCCAGCCTGTTGAATGGCAGTGAACGCACAACACCAGGAGAAGGAGAACCCGATTCCCCAATCGATGACGATGGAGCAGACGTTCCATTGCCCGACCATGAAGAAGTTCGAATAGCAATTGCCCGCCTGAAGAACAACAAAGCGGCAGGGGCCGACGGATTGCCGGCCGAGCTATTCAAACACGGCGGCGAAGAACTGATAAGGAGCATGCATCAGCTTTTTTTGTAAAATATTGTCGGACGAAAGCATGCCCAACGATTAGAATTTAAGTGCGCTATGTCCAATCCATAAAAAAGGAGACCCCACAATCTGTGCCAACTACCGTGGGATTAGCCTCCTCAACATCGCATATAAGGTTCTATCGAGCGTATTAAGTGAAAGATTAAAGCCCACCGTCAACAAACTGATTGGACCTTATCAGAGTGGCTTCAGACCTGGAAAATCAACAACCGACCAGATATTCACCATGCGCCAAATCTTGGAAAAGACCCGTGAAAGGAGAATCGACACACACCACCTCTTCGTCGATTTCAAAGCTGCTTTCGACAGCACGAAAAGGAGCTGCCTTTATGCCGCGATGTCTGAATTTGGTATCCCCGCAAAACTAATACGGCTGTGTAAACTGACGTCGAGCAACACGAAAAGCTCCGTCAGGATCGGGAAGGACCTCTCCGAGCCGTTCGATACCAAACGAGGTTTCAGACAAGGCGACTCCCTATCGTGCGACTTCTTCAACCTGCTTCTGGAGAAAATAGTTCGAGCTGCAGAACTAAATAGAGAAGGTACCATCTTCTATAAGATACAGCTGCTGGCGTATGCCGATGATATTGATATCATCGGCCTCAACACCCGCGCTGTTAGTTCTGCTTTCTCCAGGCTGGACAAGGAAGCAAAACAAATGGGTCTGGCAGTGAACGAGGGCAAGACGAAATATCTCCTGTCATCAAACAAACAGTCGTCGCACTCGCGACTTGGCTCTCACGTCACTGTTGACAGTCATAACTTTGAAGTTGTAGATAATTTCGTCTATTTAGGAACCAGCATTAACACCACCAACAATGTCAGCCTGGAAATCCAACGCAGGATTGCTCTTGCCAACAGGTGCTACTTCGGACTGAGTAGGCAATTGAAAAGTAAAGTCCTCTCTCGACGAATAAAAGCTAAACTCTATAAGTCGCTCATAATTTCCGTTCTGCTGTATGGTGCATAGGCTTTGGCGATGACAACAACAACAATGAGTCGACGTTACGAGTTTTCGAGAGAAAAATTCTGCGAAAGATTTATGGTCCTTTGCGTATTGGCCACGGCGAATATCGCATTCGATGGAACGATGAGCTGTACGAGATATACGACGACATTGATATAGTTCAGCGAATTAAAAGACAGCGGCTACGCTGGCTAAGTCATGTTGTCTGGATGGATGAAAACACTCCAGCTCTGAAAGTATTCGACGCAGTACCCGCCGGGGGAAGCAGAGGAAGAGGAATAACTCCACTCCGTTGGAAGGTCCAAGTGGAGAAGGAACTGGCTTCGCTTGGAATATCCAATTGGCGCCACGTAGCGAAAAGAATAATCGACTGGCCCGCTGTTGTTAACTCGGCTATAATCGCTTAAGCGGTGTCTACGCCAATTAAGAAGAAGAATAAATAAATATTTGCTTTGGTCAATAAACTTTTCGATATCATGTTAAAAGACCAAGCGGTCGCACATTTTACCATATATAATTATGTGTGCATGTAAACAAATATAAAAGAACCATACGCATAATGTTTGTAAATTTGTCTACATGCAACAAATGTATGTAAATATGTACATCAATGCTTCATGCGAAATTTCCGTTGACGCGGACAACCAATGGCGAAGCTCATAGTTTTTGCTTTCATGTCAAAGAGTCAATGTGTCGAAAGAATGACGCGACGACAAAGCTTCACAACATTGTGTTGTCGGTAGAAAATCCGAGCTGTGCCCAAAACACAATCTAACGATCGCCAATTGCCACTGCTTCCCTTGCCGCTGTACCAGCTTCGCTTACAAACCAACGTAGATATGTATGTTTGTGTGTGAGCTTGCATACATGTCGACTCAGATTTTTGCAAGCCGCGTAACAATTATTTGTACATTCCTTGACAAATACAGTCAATCCCGGTTATGTGCCACATTCAAAGATACAGATTTTTGTGGTTTGTTAAAAAAAAATTTAATATGGCACATAAGCGAGTGCGGATACTTAATCGAGTGGTACTTAAAACAATAATTTCTATGTATTAAAAAAAAACCGTGAGATGCAGCAAGATATAGGCAGTTAAGAGGGATGATTTTCATTCAAGCGGAGTACTATTTAACCGGGAATCACTGTACACATAAATCAGAGGAACATTGAATATTTTCTTTGACACATTTCTTGACTTGAGAATCGACAAATAAGCTATGTTGTCAATTTTATTCTAATATATTTTAATACTTATATGTTAGCACTTAAGTACAAAAAATATGAAAAAGTGGCAACTTTACGATGGTCACTTACAAACGAACCAGAAAATGTGGTGGCGGATCGATTATTTTTCTCGATATACGCGAATGTCATCTCTATTAATGGTTCTATCTATATTTAAAAAGTGCGCGTAAATTCTTAAAAGTTGTGAAATGCCGAAAGAATACAAGCAAAAATGCCGCGATGTGTGGCTTAAAAGTGATGAGTTCAAGGCATGGATTCGCAGGGATGATACAGACCAGCAGAGGGTTTACTGCAACTATTGCAAGATCACTATCACAGCGAAACTGAGTGACCTGCAAACAAATTCGGGAGCGCTGCACATATTTCACAATTTAAATGATTAAACACTTAAAACAGAGGTAAGCAATTTTTTGTTATTTTTTATAAACGACTAAATAATTTGGTTATAACTTTTAGGCTACCGGATAATTTTAAAATTCTTAAACAGATTGATGTTTTTTCGGTCACCAAGATATTGTGCGCGGTGAAGAAAGACATCACAGATATTTTAGAGTTCCTGCAATGCAAAAATATTTCTAAAATTGAACGCCAATACAACAACATAAATTTGATTAAATGGGACAACATCAGCGACACAAACAAATTTTGGTTTGAGGTGCTAAACTTTAAAGATTCTGGGTGGAAACCGCAGATTTTTTGAGTTGGCAACTGTGGCCATTCAAATACTGTGTTCACCCTGGTCAAACGCGGAGATAGAAAGGGTTTTTAGCCAGGTTAACCTAATTAAATCAAAATTAAGAAACTTAATAGGCCTCGCTACGACTAACAGCATTCTAAGCATAGGGTAAAGTATTATTTACTCTATTCATTATACTCTCGCAACAAAGTTGCTAACGAGAGTATTATAGTTTTGTTCACATAACGGTTGTTTGTAAGACCTAAAACTAAAAGAGTCAGATATAGGGTTATATATACCAAAGTGATCAGGGTGACGAGTAGAGTCGAAATCCGGATGTCTGTCTGTCCGTCCGTCTGTCCGTCCGTCCGTGCAAGCTGTAACTTGAGTAAAAATTGAGATATCGTCATGAAACTTGGTACACGTATTCCTTGGCTCCATAAGAAGGTTAAGTTCGAAGATGGGCAAAATCGGCCAACTGCCACGCCCACAAAATGTCGAAAACCGAAAACCTATAAAGTGTCATAACTAAGCGATAAATAAAGATATTAAAGTGCAATTTGGCACAAAGGATCGCACTAGGGAGGGGCATATTTGGATGTATTTTTTTGGAAAAGTAGCCGTGGCCCCGCCCCCTACTAAGTTTTTTGTATATATCTCGGAAACTACTACTGCTATGTCAATCAAACTCTATAGAGTCGTTTTCTTTAGGCATTTCCATATACAGTTCAAAAATGGAAGAAATCGAATAATAACCACGCCCACCTCCCATACAAAGGTTATGTTGAAAATCACTAAAAGTGCGTTAACCGACTAACAAAAAATGCCAGAAACACTAAATTTTACAGAAGAAATTGCAGAAGGAAGCTGCACCCAGGCTTTTTTTTAAATTGAAAATGGGCGTGGCCTCGCCCACTTATGGACCAAAAACCATATCTCAGGAACTACTTCACCGATTTCAATGAAATTCGGTATATGATATTTTCTTAACACTCTGATGACATGTACGAAATATGGGTGAAATCGGTTAACAACCACGCCTTCTTCCAATATAACACTATTTTGAATTCCATCTGATGCCTTCTCTGTATAATATATAAGTACATTAGGAACCAATGATGATAGCGGAATAAAACTTTACACAAATACGGTATTTGAAAAATATGGAAATGACGGATAATGAAATCTCGATTATCACTTTATCATGCGAGAGTATAAAATGTTCGGTGTCACCCGAACTTAGCCCTTCCTTACTTGTTTTTATTTTAATATACAGAAACGGATTACGAAGGATGGGAAAATGCTGCGTCGACTATGAAGTGCCTGTAAAATATCTGCAGATGATAGGCACGAATATGTCATACGAAAATGAGACAGACCAAGACGATATAGATAAATTAATGGAAATCTTTTAAACAAAAATGAACTTAATAAATTGTTATTTTTTTAGACATTTTTTCTTATTTTTGATACATTTGTTTTTAGATTTTTTTGGGATTTTTTTTATCATTGTTTTAGCTTTTTTCTCCATTCTTCCCGTCAAAAACAGCTTTCTTTCTTGGTCAAAAGTTGGCAGCTCTGTTTATTGCTGGCAATATTAACTCTTCTCCGATGTTATGTGGTTTGCCTTTTTGACCAATTAACAAAGAGATATTGTACGAAGCTCGAAGTCAGTTGTTATCTTGCTTAGCAGCCGCCGAAAATAGTTTTGCTACCCTTGGCTGATTACAGTAGAGGCCTGCTAATCCGGACACGGCCTAATCCGGATTCCACTGTAATCCAGACAGGGTTAAAAAATTCAAAATGTCTATTATGTCCCTTGTAATCCGGACCGACATTCTCTATCCGTATTCTCTAATCCGGATCACATATTTATTATTCACTACATTCGCTTTTATGGTTTTATGCTTTATTGTTTTAATTTTTTTTTTTGGAACATGTGTATTATTTGTTATAATAAACAAACAGAAATTTATAAATAGTTTTTCTTAATACATAGTTCTGATATGTCTTTGGTAATCCGGATTCCCTTATATTCCGGATAGGGGCCGGTTTTAATTGATCCGGATTAGCGGGCCTCTACTGTATTATGCTTCTTCTCTAGGTCTTGAAAATATGCTACATTCTTGTCTTTCTTATCTGGATGCATTTTATTCAAATGATCTTGCAGTATTGAAGGCTTCATCCGAAAATGTTTTAGACATAGAAGACACAAAGGCGACGATGGTTTTGTGGGGTTTTCAATGAATCCGAATTTAATATATTCCGCACAGTATTGCCGTCTCTTCTTTTTTACTTCCGACATTGTTTTGCTTTGAGAAATACGTTCAACTTCGCGAGTAGTGTAAAGGAGGCGTAAGTACTGCTCATCTATTGCGCGCAAAACCACAAATGAAAATAAAATAAATATTACATTGTTTATATAGGAATGCTTAAGCAGCACGCACCGACAGGAATAAAACAAACATGCATAAACTCGTTTATCTCATTCGACGCTCAATCGTACACAACAAGTCCGAACAAGTATTCAATGCACCAGCCGATTGATACGGGAATGCACAATTTGAGTTATTTAACAAAAACTTGTTAAAACATGACAGATATCTACGAGTACTAATAACTATTAAAATGCGAAAGTGTGTCTGTTGCCTTTTTATTTGCTTGTTTGTGTCTACTTTCATTATGAAATGGAGCGACCGATTGACATGATTTTAATTTTTTCTATGTTCAATAAAATAGGACAGATA
The DNA here is from genome assembly GCF_024586455.1 of Bactrocera neohumeralis. Lineage (NCBI taxonomy): Eukaryota > Metazoa > Arthropoda > Insecta > Diptera > Tephritidae > Bactrocera > Bactrocera neohumeralis. The sequence goes on along the minus strand of NW_026089622.1, from coordinate 521,504 downwards.
TGTATATGAACTACGCGGAGAGAAATATAGAACAGAGTTTGAGCAGTATTTTAATTCATATTAATTGATGTTCACAAGTTGTTGAGAGTCCAGAGCTCATGCAGTCGTTGTCTAAGAGGCCTCCTATCTAAATAAAATTACAAATCACCCCTAGGCCTCTACACAACGCCCCCATTTTCTTTCTGGGTCTCTTACCGCCCCCCTTGACACCTGCAGCGCCCACAAGGGGGCGTTATCGCCCACTTTGGGAAAGACTGGTCTAGCTCAACAATAGTTCGCTCGCTTCTGTTTTGGAAATTTTTCTTTGAAAAAGTAGCCATGACATCGTTAAAGAACTTAACATTCATCATCAAAGGGCTTAAACTATTTAAAAAACACCACAAGAATTGTCTGTGAAAAATTTAATGGAGCAAATTAATATCTGTAATTCTTTGCTGAAACGAAATAAAAGCGATCCATTTATGAAGCGAATGGTAACAGGAGATGGAAAGTGGATCAAATACGACAATAATGTGCATAAAAGATCATGATCCAAGCGAGGTGAAGCTCAACAAATGGTCGCAAAGCCAGGTTTGACGCCTCGGAAGGTTATGCTGAGTGTTTGGTGGGACTGGAAAGGTATCATCCATTATGAGCTGCTCCAGCCTGTCGAACGATTGATTCTACATTTTACTGTCAACAACTGATGAGATTGAAGCAATCAATCGAAAAAAAACCGTCAGAATTGATCAACAGAAGGGCTTCGTCTCCATCAGGACAACGCTAGACCACACACATCTCTGATGGGAATATTCAGGGAACATTCTTTTAGTATTGGGTCGGTACTACCCCACCTACCATAAACTACATACATACATATATTTTTTTCGTTTATCTAACAAATCTTATAACGAATACGTCGGATAGTATATGAGTAACGCTGGCAAAAGTTATTATTTGCTATTCAGAAACTTTTTCACTTAAAGAAATTAATACCAGCTTACACATATATGAAAACGAAAGCGTCATTATTAACAATCTTGTAGATGTTACTAATAAAAGTATTGAATTGGCGTTTCAATTGATACGTTTTCATATTAAATGACTTCTAACCGTTATAAGTTGTTATTAGATTTGTTTTTATTTTCATAATATAGTTGTCGTCTTGATATCTTCAACATCATGCAATTACTTACCTTTCCCATTCCTATATTAATTATACAATGATCTCTATGTTAACATGGAAGTTATATTTTTGCAACCAAATTAGAATAACTCAGACGTATATCAGCTTTTGGCTCATACAGATATAAAATACACATAATACAATAATGATCACATAGCTATACATACGTGCATGTATATAGTATGTAACAAGAGTTTGTTACTAAAGCCTTATTATATTTAATATCTAAAAAAAATATATATACTTCAAATTTTTTCTGAATATTGTGTATGTAGATACCATACCTATAATAGTTAGGCTTAAATGGCCCAGCCTTATTTAGACCTAGGTACTTGGCTTGCTCATCGGTAAGTTCTGTCAAATGAGCATCTAGTATGGGTAAATGTAAACTTGCGACATATTCATCTGAAACATATCCAATTCCAACATAAAACGAATATTTAAATACTCAATCTCATTCATACCCATTTTCTTAGGCAACAGGTAGACATCAGATTTATAACGACCAACCGGTGCATTGAATAACTCTATGAGAGCCAATGCTTGCGCTGCAGCTGTAACTGATACCACAAATGATGGAACCGTCGAACAAGCCAAATTAACAAGACGTCCTTCTGCTAAAAGGATAATTGTTCGACCATCGGGCCAAATTACGTGGTCTACCTGAGAGCGCACTCTCATCCACGACAGTTCAGCAGAGTGCAAACTATTCTAAAGGTTTTTGGCATTTATTTTGAAGGAGGAAAAAAAGCGTGGAGAGATTATATTTCATATGCATATACAATTGGGGAAATATAAATTTCGTTGTTAGATTACATTAAAATAAATTGTTAGATCGGGAAAAGATACAAAAACACATACCACATCGATCTCGGAATTAGAATGTCCCATATTACAAACAATGCAACCAGATTTCATACGATCCATGTGCTCTCGGTTAACCACATTCTTGTTGCCAGTAGCCGTAACAACAATGTCCACTTGACGAATAATTTCATTTAAGCGAACTACGCGAAACCCATCCATACTGGAAACATGTACAAATTTTTCAAATGAAATGCTATCCTTATGGTATCTAAGCACTTACCTTGCTTGCAACGCACATATTGGATCAACTTCGGTTACATATACTATGCAGCCTTGTCCTCGAAGACTTTGTGCACAACCTTTTCCAACATCCCCATAGCCGCAAACAACTACTTGTTTGCCAGCAAACATAATATCTGTTGATCGCTTCAGGCTAGAAGTGAGATGTTTATTCCTTTTAAACTTTCGTTGAAGTTACGAAATTGACATACCTGTCTAAAATTGAATCTTTTGAGTTATAGAAGTTATCGAACCTTGCTTTTGTTACGGAATCGTTAACATTTATTGCAGGCACTGTTAGTTTTCCTGTCTTCACCAATTGATACAATCTATGAACACCAGTCACACTCTCTTCGACAATGCCCTTAATCGCCTTGAAAATAATTGGATATTTCTTCCACATTAAATGAGTGGCATCGCCACCATCATCCAATATCATATTTGGATGCCAATTTTCAAAATTGACACATTTGTCAAGGCACCACCAGAAGTCTTCTTCAGTCTCACCACGCCATGCAAATATGGGAATACCAACTTCAGCAAGAGCTGCAGCTACCGCATTCTATTATGTACATACATATATGTAATATTATGGGAATAAATAGATATGCGAACATGTCCATATACAGGCAAAGAGTAATTATTGTATAGGAAAGATATGGAAAAAAGATGTACATACATACTATATACATATGTGACCCCGCACATAGAAACCCGGCTAGTGTGTCAAAACGCTGATTATCGGTTTTCAACGAGAATGTACGTATGTATGTAGAACTACAGGGAGCAACTCGAGAGCTTGTTGGTTCGTCTCGGAAACGCTTCAGAGTGAGTGAAAATAAGTGTGAACAAATGTTTTAGAAATCCGGCTAGTGTGTCACCCGGTTAGTGTGTGAAAATTTTGGTTTTCCCTCATAGTTTCCACAGGAACACTGTCGAAAATATAAAAGTCTTCAGATGTGTAATACCTGTGCAATGAGCCACTACGCCACATATGGAAATATTTCCTGGATAAGATTCCACTTCCGATTCTTCTTACCGTACTTCGCATTTACTCGCTGCACTTCCTGCTCTAAATCTACGTTTTCTGTCTCCATTCTTTCACTCTCTTTCCTTTCTAAACAAAAATGATTACCTGCACGTTCGAAATCACCGTACTACAATCACAAACTGCTTATTCCAGGATAAGCATGCTTTTGTCGATAACGAATAATGTTGACTTTGATAACACTAGCTCTGTTCGAACAGCGAACACCAAAACAATGAGCGTTCGATTACCATGACAAACTCAGACGGCTTCATTGTGCTAAACTGCTAACATAGTAACGAACAAGAAGGAATAGGGAGAGAGAACACGTGTTTCACATCTTTCAACGCCTCTCGTGAAAAATCCTGTTTTGACACACTAGCCGGGTTTCTATGTGCGGGGTCACATATAGTAATATGAGGATATATTAATTCTTATTTGTTCGAATATGTAAGAGTTAAACAAATGACAACAAAGTATATATTTTGTCTTCTAAAGTCTGCGATATTATATACTGATTTCGGCCACTTACTATAAGTTGCTATTTGTCTTGTATTAGTAATTGCTCAAGCGAGAAAATTTGTTTTTTACAGTCTAATTTTCAAAGCTGGCAGCCACCGTGTGCGTAACTTACTAATGTAATAAGTTGAGTTTTTACTGCAGACCATGATTTTTGATGAAAACTGCCTGGAAAGTTTGGTATGGAGGTCTTCTGTTACTTGTATCCATATATTTACAACATTTTCTATCAAAAGTGCGAAAAACTAAAGCTCGCAGTTTTGTTTCAACTATAGTAAACTTGTTGGTTTATACTGTGATAAACAATACATATCTAATTCAGCATAATAGTATATAAAAACATTACCTGTGTAGAGTATATGTTACACGCTGCCCAGCGAACCGAAGCTCCCAACTCTACTAATGTTTCAATAAGCACAGCTGTTTGGGCATTTATATGTGTGCAACCTACAATCTGTGCATTTTTAAGGGGCTTATCCTCTGAGGCGCGCTTTCGCAATGCCAATATTCCCGGCATTTCTTTTTCTGCTATTTCGATTTCTCTCCTTCCGAAAGCTTGTTGTGCCTTTATATTTTTAACACAAAAATCTGAGCTACCTGCGCTGTTCCGCTGCCTATTTTCGCGAGGGGACACATTATCTTCATCTGAGCTACCAGTATAGCATGCTAAGTATTTATAAAAACTTACATTATTTTAAGTAAATTTAAAATGGAGCAAATTAACCTGAGCTATATGAACATGTAGATGCTGCTGAGGAACGTCTTCTGGTCATACTGGCCATCTTCAAAGCAATCGGTTGCTTAGCTTCTTGCTATAAAAGAAATCATATAAATATTAACCAATTTTTAGAGAGGGTGATATAATAATAATATTTATCTCTTTTACCAACAACTCTTAGTTTCTATTTAACTATTAGGAACATAGCACACGATAAAATAAGCTGTTATAAGAAATGTCATTTTGAATTTTAAATCCATCCAGTGAATTTTAAATGCAGAATTAAATTAAACTTAATTTATATTTCAAAATAACAAATATTATTGTTAACAATTTGGAAGCAACCGAACATTGTATACTCTCGCAAATGCTCGCAAATTTCGATATCAGTCAGTAGGGTAATCTGGCTTGTTTTTTTCACATCTCTCATAGACATTTTTATTCTACAATAGAACTTTTTTCACATATCATGAGGTATATCGTGGAGTGTATAACCAATTTTTTTCGGAATTTTTCGATGACATCTATCCGAGAAATGGCTGGGTGAATGAGATGCGTTTTATCACTGGCGGATACGATTTCTCATGTTTGGATTATCTGAAACACAAAAATCCAATTTATTCTTAAAACGTACGTGGATGGTTATCGTCCCTACTAGAATTGTGAAAAAATGTCGATAAATAAAAAAATTTTTACATAAATTTTGTCATAACATTGTCAATAAATTATAAAAAATATAGGAATGAAAGCCAGGTGAACTTCTTCTTCTTTACTGGCGTGGACACCGCTTACGCGATTATAGCCGAGTTAACAGCAGCGCGCCAGTCATTTCTTCTTTTTTCTACATGGCGCCAATTAGATATTCCAAGCGAAGCCAGATCCTTCTCCACTTGGTCCTTCCAATTGAGTGAAGGTCTTCCTCTTCCTCTGCTTTCCCCGGCGGGTACTACGTCGAATACTTTCAGAGCAGGAGTGTTTTCGTCCATTCGGACAACATAACCTAGCCAGCGTAGCCGCTGTCTTTTAATTCGCTGAACTATGTCAATGTCGTCGTATATCTCGTACAGCTCATCGTTCCATCGAATGCGATATTCGCCGTGGCCAAAGCTCAAAGGACCATAAATCTTTCGCAGAACTTTTCTCTCGAAAACTCGCAACGTCGACTCATCAGTTGTTGTCATCGTCCAAGCCTCTGAACCATATAGCAGGACGGGAATTATGAGTGACTTATGGAGTTTGGTTTTTGTTCGTCGAGAGAGGACTTTGCTTCTCAATTACCTACTCAGTCCGAAGAAGCACCTGTTGGCAAGAGTTATCCTGCGTTGGATTTCTAGGCTGACATTGTTGGTGGCGTTTACGCTGGTTTCAAGATAGACGAAATTATCTACGACTTCAAAGTTATGATTATCAGCAGTGACGTGAGAGTCAAGTCGCGAGTGCGACGACTGTTTGTTTGCGTTGTACGTTCACTGCCATTCAGGAGGCTGGAGAAATGTTCCCTCCATAATTTAAGTATGCTCTGGGCATCGGTGACTAGATCACCTTGGGAGTTCTACAAGAGTATGCTCCGGTCTTGAAACCTTCTGTAAGCCGCCGCATTTTTTCGTAGAATTTTCGAGCATTACCCCTGTCGGCCAGCTTTTCAAGCTCTTCAGTCCTCTTTGAAATGCCGTTTCACAGTTCCCTTATACCGAGTTGTTGAAGAGAGCTCTCAGAGAGCAATAGTGCAAGCCGAGTAGAAAATCATTCAGCTATCTGTTGTTATTGCAGCTTCTCGACGTCGAACCTTCCTTGTGTTTGTTGACGTGCGTTCTTTGCTGCACAGAGGCGGGTGCACATCTTGCCTGCATCAAGATAGTGGTCCGAGTCGATGTTAGGACCTCGGAGCGCACGCACGTCTAGAACACTGGAGACATGTCTTCCGTCTATCACAACATGATCGATCTGGTTGGTGGTATTTCGATCCGGAGGCAGCCAGGTAGCTTGATAAATCTTTTTATGCTGAAATCTAGTACTACAGATAACCATATTTGGGGATGTTTCGTCGTGGAGGCTCAATTTACCGACCGTAGTGCCAAAGATACCTTCTTTGCCCACCCTGGCGTTAAAGTCGCCAAGCACGATTTTGACATCGTGGCGGGGGTAGCTCTCATAAGTTCGCTCCAAGCGCTCATAGAAGGCATCTTTGGTCACACCGTCCTTCTCTTCCATCGCAAATCAGCGATATGTTGAAGAACCTCGCTTTGATACGGATTGCGGCTAGACATTCATTCACCGGAGTGAATGATAGTACTCGGCGACGGAGTCTCTCTCCCACCACAAATCCCACACCAAACTTGTGCTCCTATATATTGCCACTGTAGTAAATGCCACAAGGACCTACTTGTCTCTGTCCTTGTCCCGTCCATCGCATTTCTTGGACGGCGGTGATGTCAGACATCAACCTGCTGGGCAGCGGCACTTTACCAATTAAGGGACCCGAAATTCCAGGTGCATGCCCTCAATTCGTAGTCCTTATTTCGTTTGAAATGGTCGTCATCAAAAGGGGGGAGTGAGGCTTGTTGTTCATTTTCATTGGTATGATTTTTTTACGTGGCGGGTCCCAAACCCAGCGCACAACCCTGCGAAGGGGATGTTTCGCCTTCTCACTTTAGCTCGTCTTCAAACGGATGTTCTTAGGCTACCCAGAGGATACTTGGTCAAAGACCGGAAGTCGTGAGCGGCTTGAGTCATATGTAAAAGAATCGTTTCGTTCTTTCGTATTTTATAATATGTAGTATAAGCGAGCTGGGATATTTCACAAAATTTTCGGCATGAAACTTTATACCTCCCATATCTTTTCACTTAATGTAAGCTAACTATTTACCCGATTTTACCCATTTTTACAAAATGACTGTAGAAGCTCCCTTAATATTATAGTTACAACGATACTTTCGGTATAAAACCAGATTTCGTGAAATATCTGCCATCTCAGGAGTGGAATTTAATAATACCATCGTATTTATTTAGTGAGTTATGACACTTTTAGTAGTTCTCAACATAACTGTATAGAAATATTTTAAGAAATTAAATCGTGTCATAATCTGGATCATTTCGATATATATAAGTACAAATCACCGTTAGATTAATAGACCCATTATATGATGTGGTAACATGATAGACCTAATTAGCCTCCCTGATCTACTTACCTCATAAAAAACTGTTTACGTTAATTTGGACTTAATATTAACTCTATTAATTTTTTCATCAAATTGGAGTTTTTTTTAATCTTTCTCTTACGTGGATTGTTGTAAAGAGTATTTCGTCTTTGGTCATAAATACTATAATAATTTCACTTTAGTGAATTGAATAGTTAACTACAATATACAAGGTGCTTTCCAAAGTAAACAGGATTTTTTGAATCTTGCACCCCCTGGTGGCGCCATCTATATGTCGACTGGTGCGTTGGAATCTGCTATCTTTATCAATTGTCCAGTGAGAATTTCATGACATTTCAAAACTTTACCGAAACGTTTCAATTGATGACATAAGTTTATGGCGATGATTGCCTATCCAGTAGCAGAGTGCTCGAGTGGTTTTAACGTTTTCAAAGTGGTCGTGAGGACATGACTGACGGTCAACATGTGGCCAATCAAAATCCGTGATCACCAGAAATTCCATCGAAACTGTGCGTGAATTCATCAAAAATCAGATTTCGGCTGATTTCATTGAAATTCATGGAAATGGAATTGAACATCTCCAAAACATCGATTTATCGCATTTTGACCGAACATTTGGGCTTATTCGACGTGTTCGACCCGAATAACGCGAAGATGAAAGTTGGCGTTTGTTGCACGATAATGCGCCGTCTCATCGATCGACGCTTGTGACTGATTATTTGACCAAAAATCACATTTTCCGTTCCGGCCAACGAGCTAAAACACTCGTTCGACATGCTTTTGGACCGTGCAAACAGCTGTATTGAAGCAGAAGGAGACTATTTTGAATAAAATAAATTTCTTTTGCCGAAAATACCATTTGTTCTGTTTTTTTTTTAGTCCTGTTTACTTCGGAAAGCACCTTGTATCTAATTTAACGTATAATATAATTAAGCCTGTGGAAGCTTTATCAAAGTCCGTGTATGTAACGCCACTATGCTATTATCAATAAAACCACTCAGAATTTTGTTCATATAGTTAACGTATATTCGCTCTTATCCAATGGGAAGACCTTCAAAGGGTTAGGTGGGTTTCAGAGGTCCAAAAACATAATTTAATTAATTATAATTTATTATTCGTTCACCTAAAATTAAAAAGCCAAATATATTTCGTTCGTACATACATAAGCCTCTTTAAAACAAAAAAAAACAAAATTTTATTTTTTCTCAGACTTTGAACAATAAATCTAATTTTTTGATAAAATTTTCGCCATTTAATGGCTTAAAATATAAGTTGTAATGAAAATAAAAAAAAAAATCATTCGTTCAATAACTGGATAATGTTATTTTAAGGATGTTCATAACTTTCGAGAAAAGCGCATTATACCTGCGGTGCGCTATACCGACGTGGCCTGGTGGGCGGAACTTCCGAAGGGTCTATCTCTTACTCGAACAGATTTTAAATTTTGGAAGAATATTTTAAACGTATTGTACTATTTAATAAGACTAAAAAATAAAAATCGATTTTTTCAAATTTTCAAACCCACATAACCCCTTAAGTTGTTTAAGACAACAATTAAATTAATTGATTGGAAGCATGTAAATATTTTTAGCACCGAACCGATTGATATTATTATAATAGCAGATTCTTCAATAAATATATAACGGTTCAACTATATTCCAACTTTTTGCACAACTTGTACAATATAAACTTTATAATTAATAATTTTTGTAATTGAATTAAGTAATAATGTGAAATTTTAATAACATTGCTTTCACCTCGGCTACCAAAAATCTGAATATGTGAACCGCAATTTCGTAAAGCCAAATATTGAAATCTTGTCATAGAAAAACTCAATTGTTTAATTAAAATATATTCTTTCAGATTTTTAAATTCCGTTCGAGGAAACATGGATGATCGTAAAAGTTGATTACGCATCATACCGCAGTATAAAATTGGCATATGGGCATTGGTTGTTTTCGAAGCTCATAACATAATACCATAATCTGACCAAAAATTTTAAGTAATTAAATTACAACTGTTTGTGACTAGCCGCCACAACTCTATTAGATCGGCCTCGACAGCCATACTCCATATTACTGTCCTTTTTTATAGTTTAGTATTATAGTTTTGTTCACCTAACGAATGTTCGTATCATCTAAAACGAAGCGAGACAGATATAGGGTTATTTATATATATGTATATATAAATGATCAGGAAGACGAAAATGGATGAAATCGGATGATAACCCCGCTAACTCTCCATATAACGGTACTGTTCAAAACTACTTAAAGCGTAATAAATCAAGGCGTTGCAACGCCCACTTTTTGGTGAAATCAAATATCTCGGTATCCGACACAACGATTTCGACTAAATTAAGTACCTTAGCATTCCCTTCATATTCCTATGTCACAGTGTGAAATCGGACTACAACCACGTCTACTTCCCATACAGCACAATTTTAATTGTATGCTGGATATATCGGGTTGAGTTATCTTATTGAAAATTACGGAACACGTTTTACTCATAACAGTATATCTTTGTGCATAAAATAGATATAATTAGGCCATTAACCCAGCCCCCATGTAACTATTACAAGGATTTTCGAACATCCGATTGACTCTGCTCCATATGATTGGTGAATGTTTGTGAGTTAGCTTAATGAAACCCAAGGAATATAAGTATAAGTTTTTGTGGTCAGAATAAACACAACAATTTCCTGATGACAACAATAAGAAAATAAGTATGTTTGTAATCCATACCCACTGAATTCTGACACAACAATTTAAACTGTCGCAAGATGTTGCTACATAATTTAACCCTGGTCGAGACCAACGGTCTGATACACATAGTCGAGACCAATGGCGCTTGGCTAGGCCAAGTGGTGTTTACATACATTTGTATGGAAATAGGTGTTGTATTTACGCTCATATACATACATATGAACAATATAGATACATTTTTGAAATTTCTTACCTCTCGATTTGGTTGAAATCAAATTGACTGCCTTGTTCACGCTTGGCGTGGCAATGGCGTTCACAAAAAATGTAGCATTTTGAGAAAAATTACATTTTTCTTAACCTTTAAAATGCTCTAGCGGCTAAAGTATTTGACCTAGATAAACATACAAACCAATTTGGATATGTAACGAACATGAAAACAGATAAATCAACCGTGCGAAGTGATAGAAACATACCAAAGTTCATCAGGGGTGTTGTGGAATCTGATAGTTGTCGGAATCAGAATTGAAACCGATCAAAAAAAGAAGTAGGTGTCATGAATTCTGATATTATTGCTTTGATATTCGAAACAGAATTTGTATCGGTTTCGGGTGTCACGGAAACCAATTTTATCGGTTTTGCTATCAGAAACAAAGCAAGAAGATAGTCGCTCACAGATTTGAAATATAAGTTAAGAAATCAAGTTATTTTATTATTTCGAATTAATTTATCTTTATTTCTATAGGGGAAAACATAAGTATAAAACACAAAATGTTTTAATTATTGAGTTTTTGGGAAAAAAATCCGGATATTTAAAGATATTAGATTTACAAAACGTAATTTAACATCCAAAAGCGTCTTTATTCATTCTCTTAAAATCTTTCTTTAATTCGGAACTCATTAAAAACTTTAATAGTATTGCTTCCAAATGAATTCATTTGCAAGTTTTGTCACATTAGTACACAGCTAATTCGAATATTGGTTTTGCGAATGTTCGAAAAGACGAAAATCCAATCAGATTCTGTGACACCATTGAAAATCAGAATTGGTTTGCAATTCTGACAGCTAAGCAATTCTGTCTTGGATTCCACAACACCCCTGCATATATTTTCATACAAAATATATGGGGTCTAACCAACCACCATTCGTGCACTAAGGTGTAATATTATAATATCCTTTTTTCGTCCTTTTCGATACGATATCCTTGAATTTTTTTTCTGAATTCTATAGACAATAAAATTCTAGGAAGCTACCTGGAAGCGCAAGTCGTTTGCTACACTCTAAATATATTTAAATAACATTTGAAAACAAAATACGCCTGGCCAGACCCGAGGGTCTCGATGAGGGTTAAGAGTTCAATGCTTTAGTTCACTTAATTGTTGTTTGTAGAATTTAAAATTGTATCATATTGAAATTAAGCGAAGTATGTCAGAGCAATCGCACGCACTCGAGTGGAAATTAGTCGGGCGGATCTCAAGATCTGTGATTTTACTTAAAAGTAGGCGGTGGCACGCCCATCGTCCAATTTTGACCCAGGCTTTATTAAAAACTACTTCGGGAGTAAATTTAAAGTCTCTGTATTTAATTATTCATTTATCACGCATTTAGTAATTTGTAGCAGTACCGTTATATAGAGATTGATCGGGCTTATCGATTTCATCTATTTTCACACTGTCGGTAGGATCTCTTATAATATTTGGTGATTCGCTAGGCGAATGTGGTGATTGTAGCTTTAGTGGTTTAGTTATGTACAATTAACTTATTAGAGGGCGAGGCCACGCCTACTTTTTCGCAATTATTTGCCCACAGATGCCCCTTGCTTCTGCGATCTATATGCCAAATTAGAGTTTCATATCTTAATTTCATATCTTAATAATGGCGTTTTGTAGACGTGGTGCGATTATGCCCATCTGTGAACTCGATACCAAGTTTTATCATTCATTCACATTCATTTTACCCGACCAAGGGCTGTTTTTTCGGAGTTCTAACCCCGTTTGGATGGGTGAGTTTTAGATTAAGCTTTCCATCAATGGAACAATTCTTTGTAGTGGACTACGAGTGGCCAACAAAGGACGCTAAGCACATAAAATCTGAAACAGGCAGCATGACTCATATCTTAATCAGTCCCGCAGTTTATGTAGTCCACGAATTACCCCAGTTTTTATATATTAAACGTATTGATTTTCGCCAATCTACCAGATTTTATTGCATTGCAGATAAAAAAAAAGATAGAGGTCGAAAGTACGAAGAGCTTGACACGCTGGCCGACAGCGGTTAGACTCGAAAATTCTATGAAAAAATGCGGCGACTAACAGAAGGTTTCAAGACCGGAGCATACTCTTATTGAACCCACAGAAATGATCAAATGACTGATGCCCAGATCATACTAAAACTATGGAGGGAACACTTCTTCAGTCTGATGAATGTGAAAGTATAAAACAGACGATTAATTGCCCGACCGTGAAGAAGTTCGAATAGCAATTACCCGGCTCAAGAACAACAAAGCGGGGAGGGGGTGCCGATGGATTATCGGCCGCGAAGAACTGATAAGGAGCATGCATCAGTGTCAGAATATGGTTAGACGAAAACATGCCCTACGATTGGAATTTAAGTGTGCTCTGTCCAATCCACAAAAAGGGAGACCCCCAAATCTGCACCAACTACTGTAGGATAAGCCTTCTCAACATTGTATATAAGGTTCTATAGAGCATATTGTGTGAAAGACTAAAACTCACCGTCAACAAACTGATTGGACTTTATCAGTGTGGCTTTAGTTTTGGCAAATCAACAACTGACCAAATATTCACCATGCGAAAAAAAAAATCTTTGAAAAGACCCGTGAAAGGACGATCGATACACTTGACCTCTTCGTCGATTTTAAAGCTGCTTTCGGCAGAGCAAAAAGGTGCTGCTTCTATGCCGCGGTGTCTGAATTTGGTATCCCCTAAAAACTAATACGGCTGTGTAAACTGACGAGGTTTCAGGCAATGTGACTCCCTATCGTGCGATTTCTTCAATCTGCTGCTGGAGAACAATATTCGAGCTGCAGAACTTAATCGAGCAGGTACAATCTTCTATAAGAGTGTACAGGTGTTGGCGTATGCTGATGATATTGATATCATTGGCCTCTACATCCGCGCAGGTGAGTTCTGCTTTCTCCAGACTGGATAAGGAAGCAAAGAAAATGGATTTGGAAGTGAACGAGGCAAGATAAAAAGCCTTCTCATACCATCTCGGAGGTAAAATTTAATATCTCTGGCGTATTTACTTATTGATTTATCCGCCTTTAGTAGTTTTTAACCGTCACTCCCGATCGGGGTTGCCTTCCTATTTCATCCACTTTCCCACTATTGGTAGGAGTTCTCATAATATTTGCGGTAGACAAGTTTGGTTGCTGCAGCTTTAGTGGCTTAGAAGATGTGTGCATTAAACTTATGAGAGGATGGGGCCACGCCCACTTTTTCAAAAGTTTTTAATTTAGTGCTTAGTTATTGCACTTCATAGATTTTCGTTTAATGGCGTTTTGCAGGCGTGGCAGTGGTCCAATTACGTCCATCTACGAACTCGTAATTTTTTTGTACTAAGAAATCAGCGTACCAAGTTTCATGAAGATATCTAAATTATTTTTACTCAAGTTACATCTTGCACGGATGCACGGAGAGACGGACAGTCACTTGGACTTAAACTTTTCTCGTCATCCCGAACATTTATAAATATATAACCTTATATCTATCTCGCTTGATCTTAGGTGAGACATAAAATATTCTCAATTCCTCGTCCCCGTCTTTGTTTTCTAAAAATTGTGAAAGTACAAAACTTTCGGTTACATCAGAACTTACATAGCTATTCCTCACTTGTTAATTAATATTAGCTGAGAAACATCTGATATTTAGTTTAGCTCGCGTTAAGGTAACATCGACTTGTGAGACTTTCGATTTTTTATCAATTGTATTTTATCTTATTGTAAATAGTTAACTAGCGAGAGTTGTAACCCATATTGAAGTGTATGTAAGTATGTATGTACATATTGTTTATTTGAGAGTGGGAGCCAGGCTTCCAATAATTAATACATTATTGAATTAAATTAATTAATTTTAGTTTTTTAATCAAAATACGGATTAAAAAAGTTAATTCCAAGCACGGAAGTAGTTAAAAATTAAAAAGTTAAGTCACAGAGAGTTCATATTCAATATTCTAGAGTAGTGATTGACATTCTTACATATTCCTTCAAATCGTTTATGTATGAAAATAGTCTGCAAAATATTTTCTAAAGCTTCTGTTCCAACTAACAACACAATGATTTATAATTATTCTGGTATTATAAAAGAAATCAATAAATAATAATAGTATTTTTAATTGAACAATTAACATCAAATAACTGTTACTTAAAACAGTGCATCAGTTTATATGTTCTACAAAGAAAAAATGTAATAGTTACTCAGTAATAAAGGGCATATTAATGCGTTCATATGTATGTACATGCGTATATTTTCCTAGTCGCGCACGTCTGGCTCGTTGCGTAGTCAGAAAGCAACCAAAGATAAATGATATGAAACTCTTTTGTTACTCTCTCGCCTTGCAGCTGGCAGCGGACCCTGATCTTTTTCCTGAGCTGGCACACAAATCAGGGTCCCGTCAAACAGCAATTAGTGAAAAAGGCGGGATGCCAGAAGAATAGCGCTAAAACGAACTGCCAAAATCAGTGAGTTGTTGAAATTCTGTAGAATTAGAAGTGGTAGTTTGTAAAATTATTTATATACTTATATGGGTGATATAGGCCTACTGGAGAACCGAGCACCCAAAACTAACTTCGGTAACGCGCCTTTTGCATACCTCAATGGTGATGTGAAATTTCTAAATAAATATTTAATAATGCCCAACTCCAATTTATTTAGCATTGTATAACTGATTAATACTTTAAAAAATGCGCATTTTGACAGCGCTGTCACCAAACCAAGAGTTTCGTATCATTTTATCATCGGAGCAACTGGTACATCATTTCTACGGCGTAATAATTGTTGCATAGATAACTTGATACGAGACTCTTTGGTTCGAGAGAGAGCTGTCAAAACTCGCATTTTTCTTTTTCTTTATTAACCCTGACACATCGGTTATAGCCGAGTTAAGTTTTTCTTTTTACTATTTGGCGCCAATCGGAGAGTCCTTCCACACTTGATTTCTCCAATCAAAAGAGGACTGCTTTCACCGGCGGGTAGTGAATCGAAAACCTTCAAAGTTGGAGTGTTTTCTTCCATCCGGACAAAATTACCCAGCCAGCGTAGCTGCTGCTTCTTGATTCTATGTCAAAGACGCTCCAAATATCATAAAAGGAAAAATGAGGGACTTATAGAATTTGGTCCTTGTTCGTCGAGAGAGGGCTTTACTTTTGTCTACTTAATCCAAAGTAGCCAAGAGTAATTCTAGATTTGAAGGCTGATGTTGTTGTTGGTGTTTGTTTGATGACAGAAGAAATTTCGTCTTACCCTCGTTCACTACCAGACCCATTTGCTTCGCGTCCTTATCCAGTCTGGAGAAAGCAGAACTAACGGCGCGGATATTGAGGGCAATGATATCGATGACATCTGTGTACGCCAACAGCTGAACACTCTTTTAGAGATTATTATGCCTTCCTTATTTAGGTTTGTAGCTCGTATTACTTTTTCTAGCAGCATACGGAAGAAATCACACGATAGGGAGTCTCCTTGCCTGAAACCTCACTTGGTATCGAAGGGCTCGGAGTGGTCTTCGCCCATACTGACGGAGCTTTTGGTGTTACTCAACGGCAGTTTACACAGCCGTATTAGTTTTGCGCGGATATCAAGTTCTGACAAAGCGGTATAAAGACTGTTTCTTTTTGAGCTCTGGAAGGCGGATTTAAAATTGACGAAGAGGTGGCGCATGGTGAAAATCTGGTCGATTGTAAATTTTTCGGTTGTAAAGCCGTAAGGTCCAATCAGTTTATTGACGGTAGGCTTTAGTCTTCACACACTATCGCCAATAAAACCTTCTATGCGATATTAGGGATGCTTACCCTACGGTTTTTGGCGCAGATTGTGGGGTCCTCCTTTTTGTGGATTTAGGCAAAGCAAACTTAGATAATCGTTGGACATGGTTTCATCCGACCATATCTTGCAAATAAGCTGATGCACGCACCTTGTCAGTACCTTGCCGCCTTATTTGAATACTTCGGGCAGTAATTCATAGGCGTCCTTACCGCTTTGTAGTTCCATCCTCATCGATTGTGGAATTTATGAGAACATAAACCAGTTGGTTTACCATCAAAAGTGAGACTGTAGGAATGCAATCTCCGCAGAAATTGTTTAGATTAGATAACATAGCACATAGCTGTTCTACCAACTGAACGATCGGAATAAGAAGAAGAATATATTGAAAGGAATCCTTTGTATTTATGAAGTGTATTAATTAAGTGACGATTTTTCATGTTTTCTTATTATCAGATAAAAAATTTGAAATCTCGCTTCCAACTACTTGAAATAATAGCTCGTTCCATAGTTTTTGTAGGAAATTGGATGCTTATGAAATGGTCTTTTAAGATTTTTTCGATTTTTTCGTAAATTACAATAATTTAAAAGGTATAAACGGCAGATCTTTTAAAGCAAAATTGTATAATCTAATGAATTTTAAATTGGAAAACTCATGGCTTCGTAGAAAATTTGTTGCTCTACAAAATAGTCTTTATAATTCATGTTTTCTTATTATCAGATAAAAAATTTGAAATCTCGCTTCCAAATACTTGAAATAATAGCTCGTTCCATAGTTTTTGTAGGAAATTGGATGCTTATGAAATGGTCTTTTAAGATTTTTTCGATTTTTTCGTAAATTACAATAATTTAAAAGGTATAAACAGCAGATCTTTTAAAGCAAAATTGTATAATCCAATGAATTTTAAATTGGAAAACTCATGGTTTCGTAGAAAATTTGTTGCTCTACAAAATAGTCTTTATAATGTTTCAATAAGTAGTTGAAAGAGAGATTTGAATTTTTGGTCTGATAATAAGAGCACATAAATGCAAAAATTTACCTAAAGACTTCTAAGATCTTATTTTTTACTATAACAAGAATTCGATTCAAGAATAAAAACAAAATTTAATCATCGAAATAGCCTTATTGTTCTTCCAATTATTCTCAATTAAGATCTATACACTTTTGCATGCATGCGTAACCAATTGCCGAACTTTTGCCACTCTGATTGAGATATCTCTAAAACATGCCTTTAGAACATATCAACCGCCTCTACAGGTGACAAAAATCGTTGATCTTTTAGTTTAATTTTTAAGAGCAGAAACGAAAATAAGTTATTCTCTGCCAAGTCAGGATTATGCAGAGGATGACTCATCAAATCGATGTTTTGAGTGCAGTTTTCATAGTCGATGTGTGAGAGAAAGCATTCTCGTGGTGAAGAGGGATGCATCTTCGGTGGAAGGTTTTCATGATTTCTTGAAAACAGCTGGCAAACAAATGGTTGTATGCCAAGCAGAATTTGCTGTTCTTTTTTGTTCCAGTATTATGGGAGTTTCTCCAAAAAAACAAACCAGCAACCATTTGCTTGGCAGTGCTTCGTGGTCGAACAACTTTTGTTGGATTCAGCTCTTCTTGAAACTCCCATACAGTCAAATGCTGTTTACTTTCGGGCTCATACGTGCAAATCCACGATTTATCACCTGTCACGATATCACAGACGCCTCGTTATGGTATTTTGTTAACATTTATTTCGACAAATTAACACGAGTATTTTTTTGAGCGATTGACAAATTTTGTGGGTTCCACTTTTTTTTTCATTCAAATGTTCATACATAATTGAATGTATGCTAGTACCATTAATACCCATAGTTGTCTCCCACGATTTACGAACAGTATCAATATTTTCGGCAACAACAACTGATTTTGGACAACCTTCTCAAAATTCGTTTTGGAGTGATCTACGACTAAAATAAATATATTAGACCATAAAATCTTCATTTTATTTAAAACACAAAATGTATTTCTAACACCATAGAACAGGGATGGGCAAATTTTTAGCCCGCAAAGTTAGCAAAGTGCGAACGAGGGCTAGATAAGGAGAATATTAGTTTGAGTTTAAATCAATGACATTCCTACGAAACTACAATCCATCGCAGAATGGTTGCGGTAATACTGACATTGTACACAAATTAAAGAGCGGAAATTTACTTCATATCGGAATTGTACACTTGTGTGAACAAAAAGAGGTAAAAATATTTTGCAGGTTTTAGAGTTACATATTAATATTTGTTTTTATTTACCTTTGTATGGTGGGAAATTCTAAACACTGTTAGGAAAAAGTTATATAAGTTATAGTTGTATCTAAAAACAATTTTGTTTAATAAGAAAACAGAATATTTTAAAACTGCAAAATACCATATTGTTGTTCCTATTTTGTTCACACCAATGTATATGTGATAAAACGGTTAATGGTGATGATGCCAGTTCTAAAAAATTCATTTAAGTTACAATTTGGAAATCTTTTCTGCAAGGCAGTTTTGTATATCTACACATATAAACAAGTAAGGAAGGGCTAAGTTCGAGTGTCACCGAACATTTTATACCCTCGCATGATAAAGTGATAATCGAGATTTCATTATCCGTCATTTACATATTTTTCAAATACTGTATTTGTGTAAAGTTTTATTCCGCTATAATCATTGGTGCCTAATGTATGTAGTATACATATATTATACAGAGAAGGCATCAGATGGAATTCAAAATAGCGTTATATTGGAAGAAGGCGTGGTTGTTAACCGATTCCACCCATATTTCGTATAGGTCATCAGCGCGTTTAGAAAATATTATATACCGAATTTCACTGAAATCGGTGAAGTAGTTCCTGAGATATGATTTTTGGTCCATAAATGGGCGACGCCACGCCCAAAACTTTTCTAAAAAAAGTACGTCCAAATATGCACCTTCCTAATGCGATCCTTTGTGCCAGATTTCACTTTAATATCTTTAATTATGGCTTAGTTATGACACTTTATAGGTTTTCGGTTTCCGCCATTTTGTGGGCGTAGCAGTCTGCCGATTTTGCCCATCTTCGAACTTAACCTTCTTATGGAGACAGAAAATACGTGTACCAAGTTTCATCGTGATATCTCAGTTTTTACTTAAGTTACAGCTTGCACGGACGGACGGGCGGACAGACGAACGGAATCTCGCCCACCTCCCAAACAAGGGTATGTTGAAAATCACGAAAAGTGCATTAACCGACCAACAAAAAACGTCAGAAACACTAAATTTTACGGAAGAAATGGCAGAAGGAAGCTGCACCCAGGCTTTTCTTAAAAATTGAACATGGACGTGGCGTCGCCCACTTATGGACTAAAAACCATATCTCGGGAACTACTAGACCGATTTCAATGGAATTCGGTATATAATATTTTCTTAACACCCTGATGACATGTACAAAATATGGGTTAAATCGGTTCACAACCACGCCTTCTTCCAATATAACGCTATTTTGAATTCCATCTGATGCCTTCTTTGTATAATATATACCACATACATTAGGCACCAATGATTATAGCGGAATAAAACTTTACACAAATACGGAATTTGGAAAATATGTAAATGACGGATAATGAAATCTCGATTATCACTTTATCATGCGAGAGTATAAAATGTTCGGTGACACCCGAACTTAGCCCTTCCTTACTTGTTTTTATACACTCGCAACAAAGTTGCTAAGGAGAGTATTATAGTTTTGTTCACATAACGGTTCTTTGTAAGTCCTAAAACTAAAAGAGTCAGATATAGGATTATATATACCAAAGTGATCAGGGTGACGAGTAGAGTTGAAATCCGGATGTCTGTCTGTCCGTCCGTCCGTCCGTGCACGCTGTAACTTAAGTAAAAATTGAGATATCATGATGAAACTTGGTACACGTATTCCTTGGCTCCATAAGAAGGTTAAGTTCGAAGATGGGTAAAATCGGCCTACTGTCACGCCCACAAAATGGCGGAAACCAAAAACCTATAAAGTGTCATAACTAAGCCATAAATAAAGATATTAAAGTGAAATTCGGCGCAAAGGATCGCATTAGGTAGGGACATATTCGGACGTAATTTTTTTGGAAAAGTGGTACATATCTCGGAAACTACTATAGCTATGTCAACCAAAGTCTACAGAGTCGTTTTCTTCAGGTATTTCCATATAGATTTCAAAAATGGAAGAAATCGGATAATAACCACGCCCACCTCCCATACAAAGGTTATGTTCAAAATCACTAAAAGTGCGTTAACCGACTAACAAAAAACGTCAGAAACACTAAATTTTACGGATGAAATTGCAGAAGGAAGCTGCACCCAGGCTTTTTTTTTTAAATTGAAAATGGGCGTGGGCTCGCCCACTTATGGACCAAAAACCATATCTCAGGAACTACTTCACCGATTTCAATGAAATTCGGTATATAATATTTTCTTAACACCCTGATAACATGTACGAAATATGGGTGAAATCGGTTAACAACCACGCCTTCTTCCAATATAACGCTATTTTGAAATCCATCTGATGCCTTCTCTGTATAATATATACATTAGGAACCAATGATGATAGCGGAATAAAACTTTACACAAATACGGTATTTGAAAAATATGTAAATGACGTATAATGAAATCTCGATTATCACTTTATCATGCGAGAGTATAAAATGTTCGGTGACACCCGAACTTACCCTTCCTTACTTGTTTTATTAAATTTTAAAGTTAAGTCTAAGTTGCCTCTGGAAATGTATTAAAATAATAATACGCACTTTAGAAAGGGAACACATATTTTTAAAAAATAAAAAATCAAGTAAAAATAGATTTTCGAAGTATGGCATTATTAGTTGAGAGTGGCTAAGCACACAAATATTATACAACCGCTAATGCATGTGTGCTGAGCGCTCATTTGTGCATATGTGTTTGAATAAACAGTGGTTCATAAATTGAAGTTATTATAATTTAAATGTGCAGAAATGTTATCAGCGATAGAAAACAGTGTCCAAAATTTAAAAAGAAAAATTAATTCATTAATTTGGAAGCAGCTGGAACTTTAACCAAAGAACATCTTTCGAAATATTTATTATACTTTTTATTATTTGTGTTACATTTTATAAATTGATGGTAGTTATAAAGAAACTTACAATTGTTATGCCATTTTACAATTGTTACCCACAGTGCAACTACCCATATATACGCGCCCTGTCATTTGTAAACAAGGAGTAGTAAAATACGTAGCTCTCAATTCCCTCTTCATGTTTGCCTCCGATGATCCCCTCATCTAACCATCAAAATGTGCACGCGTGCCCGAAAGGTGCAAAATGCCACAGAGGGCTAATATGCCCCCCCTCTGCCATACAGCATTCGCAATGAAAAAAACCCTACAGGGCACATTTCTCTTAGCGGCACGACCACTCTCGATATTGTTTTGTCAATGTTTCATGGATAATATGATACGAGACTCTCGCATTGGCTCTCATTTTTCCCTCAAACGCATTCCCTGATTATTTGACAGCCAAGGACATCAGGGAATTTTTGACAGTTGATTTCAGAAAAGGCGGGATGCCAGAAGTAAAGCGCTATAATTACTTGACGATATTAGTGTAAAATGAAATTTCATTGAACTGTGCGAACATATCTTGGCAAAATAAATGTTTATGTAAATTTATTAATGATTTTGCGTTTTAGCCTTTATATATGTATGCATTTTCAAAGTGTTTAATTTAGTGTTTTGTATAATTTTTTACATACTCAATATAATGCTTTTCAGCAGTGGCATCATTGACAAATGTTATAAAAAATGCGAGTTTTGACAGCTCTCTCTCGAATCAAAGAGTCTCGTATCATATTATCCATGAATGTATGGACAACGACTGAACGATAGAGCGTCATTTTGCCTTTACTCAATTTTTATACTCTCGCAACAATGTTGCTAAGGAGAGTATTATAGTTTTGTTCACATAACGGTTGTTTGTAAGTCGTAAAACTAAAAGAGTCAGATATAGGGTTATATATACCAAAGTGATCAGGGTGACGAGTAGAGTCGAAATCCGGATGTCTGTCTGTCCGTCTGTCCGTCCGTCCGTCCGTGCAAGCTGTAACTTGAGTAAAAATTGAGATATCATGATGAAACTTGGTACACGTATTCCCTGGCTCCATAAGAAGGTTAGGTTTGAAGATGGGCAAAATTGGCCCACTGCCACGCCCACAAAATGGCGGAAACCGAAAAGCTATAAAGTGTCATAACTAAGCCATAAATAAAGATATTAAAATGAAATTTGGCACAAAGGATCGCATTAGGGAGGGGCATATTTGGACGCAATTTCTTTGGAAAAGTGGGCGTGGCCCCGCCCCCTACCAAGTTTTTTGTACATATCTCGGAAACTACTATAGCTATGTCAACCAAACTCTACAGAGTCGTTTTCTTTCCATATACAGTTCAAAAATTTAAGAAATCGGATAATAACCACGGCCACCTCCCATACAAAGGTTATGTTGAAAATCACTAAAAGTGCGTTAACCGACTAACAAAAAACGTCAGAAACACTAAATTTTACGGAAGAAATTGCAGAAGGAAGCTGCACCCAGGCTTTTTTTAAAAATTGAAAATGGGCGTGGCCTCGCCCACTTATGGACCAAAAACCATATCTCAGGAACTACTTCACCGATTTCAATGAAATTCGGTATATAATATTTTCTTAACACCCTGATAACATGTACGAAATATGGGTGAAATCGGTTAACAACCACGCCTTCTTCCAATATAACGCTATTTTGAATTCCATCTGATGCCTTCTCTGTATAATACATGTAAGTATATGTACATTAGGAATCAATGATGATAGCGGAATAAAACTTTACACAAATACGGTATTTGAAAAATATGTAAATGACGTATAATGAAATCTCGATTATCACTTTATCATGCGAGAGTATAAAATGTTCGGTGACACCCGAACTTAGCCCTTCCTTACTTGTTATAAATAGTTTGGCCCACATCTAGCTTTTCAGCTATAATTTTTCATAATGTAAAATATCAATACTTCTAAATACAATTGAACTTCCATAACTCGAACTCTTTAAATGGCAATATAGGTCAAGTTTTCTTTCAAGACTCGAAGTAGCTCTAACTCGAAGTTTTTTATGGATTATGGATTCGAGGTAGGGAAGTTCAACTGTAATTGTATTCGATATTATAAATATATTTATGCTTATTTTTTAATTACGGCATAACATCGAGACTAGCAACCCCGCGTTCTAAGAGAGCAACCAGCTAACTGGGCTCTACGGGAAGATTTCCATTTTCGCAAATATCCGCGTTACGTATGGTAGAAACGTAGAATGGCAACAAAAGATAACAACAACAACTACGTTGTCACTACGCAAGCGCGGCACGTCGGTCATTACCTGAAGCGTACGTATGAAGTTAGCTTGCTCAATTGAGCTATAAAATCGGTTGACGTTTTTACACATTCAAGCTATTTATAATTTATCAATTTTTAATTCTGATTTTTTGATTGCAAATTATAGTCTTAATTATTAATTTTTACTAATAAATTACAAAATAAAAATTCAGTTTTCAATGTCGGCACTATTCCGATTTCTTTGGTGCCGCGATTTGAAGGTATCGTTGGAAAGAGGAAGTCCTCCTGATTAAAAAATATATTGGGTTATAGGGACCTTCAAGTTCAAAAATTCCTAAAATTCGACATTTCAACAAGCTATTTTACCACATCAAACACACTTTACTCACATTTTTTACTTCAAATTAATTAAATTAAACTATAAACTTTTAAATAAATCCACATTTTACACTTTTGACAGTTTTTTTTTACCGAAGAAATCTTTATTTTAAAAATTATATTTTACACTCGTAGTGAACATCATGTGTTTGCTAAAAATTACGACGAAATGGAGCGCTGCCATGTGATAATAAGGAAATTCGCTGAAATTCCTTTTTTCCCATAAATGCCTCTATCCATTCATATGAATATGTTTTTTATTTAATTTAATTAACAAATAAGTAATTTTATATAGTAATATTATATAATAATATTATATATATTGTCATAAAATATACAGAACAACTTATTATCAAAAATAAATGGAAAGCGCTGACAGATATAATAACCAAAATTTAACCATTTTATAACGAAAACTCAAATTTTGTTTCAATACTCGTATTAGTGCAAGATAACCAACAAATATAGCCACTTTATAACGAAACTCAATATGTTTTTTTTTTTATTTTAACACAGAAAGGAGTACTATACCGAAGTACTTAAGTCACCCCAGATATTCGCTCGAGCAGGGTTATTTTTTTAAAGGCCGCCAACGCAGAAAGAAGTACTACGCGAAAGTACTTCAGTCACATAAATCACATATTACACATATACTCGTACATATGTAGAAAGTATTTTTTTTATTGTTAATATAGAAAAAAGAATCACGCGAAAAAACAAACAAAGAAAAATTGTTAAAAATCCTACATATTTGCTGTTTAAGATGTGGCAAGGCTCGAGTGTATATTTAAGTATACAGAGTGAAAAACGTGAAAAAAATTAGTGAAACATAGAGAAATACCATGTGTTATTAGTGCAAATTTTTGAACTTTTAATCATGAATATTTTAAGAAATAAAAGTTATTTTTATATTATTTTTGGATATTTCTTCTCTGGAGAAGCTCCCCTATCCGCGCATATCCCATTTATATGGAAATTCGGTTTGTTTATCCCTCCGCCAAAGTAATCGGAATCGTGCCTCAATGTCAAATCCCAGGCATGCTATAAGATTCTGAATTGAAAATCTAATTTATTTTCCACAATTTTTTAATGTAAAAATTTGCAAAAATATTTAGATAAGACAACCACGAATTTATAAACCGTAGAGAAACAGAGGATCTTCAAACACAGCGGAACATAATTCCCTTATCTCCCTTAGGTGAGTTTTATCACAGTTTTCACAGATTAAGTCAAAATCGAAACTAGATTATTAAATAATTATTTGTATTTTTTTACTCTCACAACGGGTTGCACAAAATCAACATAAAATAGTCACCTAACAACATTTAGTAACACCTAAAACTATTGAAAATAGACAATAGGCTAGATCAAAAACACGAATGTTGTTTTTCGCTTGGTACTCTGAAAAATTGGTTGACAGAAACCTGTAAGGAAGGCTCTCCAAGAATGAGCTCTTAATTGTAACGGAAGGTTCACCGCCAATCAGATTTTGTTATCTTATGGGAAATTGAATGCTCTTCAAAAACAGGACTGTTAAGAGTAAAACACAGTTTGTTACCATAAGGTGGTATACATTAAAGGAATTACTAATACAAAGTTTTAGCCCGTTATATCAATTGCTTTCTGATTTGTATAGGACGATAGGAGTTTTCATATTATTTGTACTAAACAAAATTGATTGTTTCAGTTTTAGTGGTTTAGGAGATACTTATGTACATAAAACTTATTAGAGGACGGAGCACGCAAACTTTTTCAAAGTTTTAGTTTAGTTTTCTAGTGCTTAGTTATGACAATTTATAGGTTTTCGGTTAATAGCGATTTCTGGGTGTGGCAGTGGTCCGATTACACCCACCTACGAACTCGTATTCTTGTACAAAAAAACCCGCATACCAAGTTTCATGAAGATGTGTCAATTTCTACTCAAGTTACAGCTTGCACGGACGGACGGACAGACAGACAGTCACCCGGATTTCACCATTTCTCATTATCCTTGTCATTTATTTATATAACCCTATATCTGCCTCGCCTAATTTAAGGTGATACGTACAACCGTTAGGTGAACAAAACTATTATACCCTGTAGGAAAGGGTTGCAATAGTATAAAAATTATAACACAGTGATAATGCTGCATTACAATAATTTTTGTAAACAATAATACATATGGGTTATACTGATTGTACTGTAAGATATTTTTAGGATCAAAACAAAAATTCTCAAATTTGCGTCACAAGGTATTGCGGCTACTTCTCTAGATTATGTAAAACAAGAAAAAACGTTAACTTCGGCTGCACCGAAGCTAATATACCCTTCACAGGTGCATTTCTTTTACTAACTATGTGTTCAGTTTGAATGGAAGCTATATGCTAGGTATAGTAATCCGAACTGAACAATTTTTTCGGAGATTACATTGTTGCCTTAGAAAATAATCTATACCAAATTTGGTGAAAATACATTGTCAAATGTGAAAGTTTTCCATACAAGAACTTGATTCCGATCGTTCAGTTTGTATGGTAGCTATATGCTATAGTTAACCGATCTGACCAATTTCTTCGGAGATTACATTGTTGCCTTGGAAAATAATCTATACCAAATTTGGTGAAGATACATTGTCAAATGTGAAAGTTTTACATACAAGAACTTGATTCCGATCGTTCAGTTTATATGGCAGCTATATGTTATGGTGGTCCGATATCGGCCATTAACATATTAACAATTAAATAAGAGTTAGGTTGGAGTACAGGTACAGTATTTATTCCAGCAACTAGTAAAAATTAAAGTGTGTGAAATATATCCTGGTGTCTACAAAATTATATTATAAAATAAATTGGGTATAATGTACTAGGCCTAAGCCCGCGGCTTCGCTGGCGTAGAAGGTGGAATTGACATCAAAACTTTATTGCGTTGTTATCAAGGAAATCATGCATTTTTCAACACCGTAGATAACGCGCAGTTTTTATGTTCCATGTTTGTTATAAATGTTTGTGCGTTATTTGCCCATTATCTATACCAAATTTGGTGAAGATACATTGTCAAATGTGAAAGTTTTACATACAAGAACTTGATTCCGATCGTTCAGTTTATATGGCAGCTATATGTTATGGTGGTCCGATATCGGCCATTCCGAGCAGCTTCTTGAAGAGAAAATGACGTGTGCAAAATTTCAAAAGTTTGTATATCTAGTTCGTATATATGTATACAGACGGACGGACGGACGGACGGACAGACAGACAGACGGACATGGTTAAATCGACTCAGGTCAACATACTGATCATTTATATATATACTTTATAGGGTCTCCGACGCTTCTTTCTGGGTGTTACAAACATCGTGACAAACTTAATATACCCTGTTCAGGGTATAAAAATAGCGCAGTAACTACAGTGTTGATAAAAAGGTCTATTGTAGTGTGACAAATATTCTCGAGGCATTGCACAGACGTTTTCGGTATGTATCAATCTTTCAGCCCATCTGTTAGTTTATAATTAAGGAAACATATGTATACTTCAGCCACGGTAATGAGTGGAGGGGCCCCTTGTCTAAGTTTGCAACAAAATGAAAAAGTCGCAATACCAAAAAGAGAATTGGTTATTATACTCTTGCAACATGTTGCTGCAGAGTATATGCTAATACCTTCATTCTCCTGTATCGGCTAAAATTAATCTGTCTGTCCGTCCGTCCGTCCGTCCGTGCATGATTGCACTTGGGCAAAAATTTATATATTTGGATGAAACTTCAAACAAGTGTTTCTTGGTAAAAAAGTGAGGACGAGTTCGTTGATGGTCGTAGTCGGACCACTGCCACGCCCACAAAATGTCTTTAAACGAAAGTCTATAAAAGCCTTATACTAAGCACGTAAGTAAGAAATATAACCGTTATTTGGCAAAGGAGATCGCAGTAGTATGGGGCACCTGTGGTGTAAAATTTGTTAAATGTCCATATATCTTAACTCCTAAAGCTACAAAAACCAAGTTGTCTTAGAACAAATATTATATTGATCCCTACCGAAAGTGTGAAAATGGTAATATAACGGTAATGTTAAAAAAAACAACTAAAATAAATCAAGAACTACATCAATAACTAAATACGCCAAACACCTTAAATTTTATCCCTGATATGGTATGAGAAGGTTTTAAAGGAGTCGGGGTCAAAATTAGACAATGGATATGACACCACCCTCCTTTAGGTGAAATCACATATTTAATTATCTGTTCGACCGATTTCAACCGAATTCGGGGTCTTCTGACTTCCCTACGCACTCCTACTTCCCAAATAACACAATTTTAAATTTCATTTGATTCTTTAACTTTCTAGTATGCAAATCAAGAAGCAATTAATATAACGAGATAAAACTTTTCATAAAAAGTGCCGTTGTCACCTTATGACCAAAACCTGTTCAAATCGAACCAAAACTGTTCAAGCCCCAAGGTTTATGTCTTAGGAACGGCTGAACCGATTTAGCTGAAAATTATCCTTTCCGATTATCGTTTTCTGTTAAAAGTCAAAACAATTCATACCATACATATATAAAAAATTAAAATTCTACTATAAGCATCCGTTTAATATTCATGTACATATATTTTTTTACTTAAAAAAAAAAATTACCTCACAAAGCTACGATGGTGGCATTCATAATAAACCAGACTCATATACCCGGGGAGCCGAGGGTTTAGGCCTAATAACTTAATAAAATACCAAAATGATTTGGTGATTTCGTCGTATAACGAATGTTGATTTCTTTTGCAGCATTTTTTATATGAAGTTTTGCAAACACCTGAAAAGTATTTCCTCATATTTGGTTCTTGCAGGTTGCGAGAATAAAAAATGTTCGTTACATCTGAACTTAGCTCTTCCCTTTTTATTTAATACAAAGTTTTATGTGAAGCAATTTCTCCCGCTTTGAACCTTATAAGATGCAAAAGTATAAAAGGTTGAACGTAACTTATCCCTTCCTTTCTTGTCATATATAGGAAGTTGTTAAAATTGATAAATTTTTTGCCTGAGATATAAGATTTCCCTCTCCTTATATCTATTTATAGCGATTAGTTTTTGGTGTTACAAATAAGCGTAACGAGAACAAGAACAAAACGATTACACTCAAACTGTCAGCAAAACTTTACTTACAAATAGTTTGAGGATAAATTATACCGTTTACACCATAAGTCTGTTTGTAAACAAAATTTTTTAAAAATATTGTTTTAATCTTAATAGTAATTTATTTATATATCTCGTATACATATATATATACATCCATACATATATAAAATATAGTTATGCTCCCTTACCTTATCACCGAAATCTAAATCCGATTTTGGTGTTTCTAAAGCCATTTTTGAAATATTCATATTTAAAGTTCCCTCAATTTGTTTGCAGTAAAGAAAGTTTTTTTTAAGCTTGCATAAATTTCTGAAAAATGCATTAAGTTTCACTACCACTTATGCAATTATTCGCTCATGTATTTACAGGTCTAAGCTTTAATGTCACATGCATGTCATACAAGTTTTTTCAGGCATAAAAAACGAGCTAAATTTTAAGCGTAATGTTCCACTCGTGACTTAAAGCATT
Source organism: Bactrocera neohumeralis (assembly GCF_024586455.1). Taxonomy (NCBI): domain Eukaryota; kingdom Metazoa; phylum Arthropoda; class Insecta; order Diptera; family Tephritidae; genus Bactrocera; species Bactrocera neohumeralis. The sequence goes on along the minus strand of NW_026089622.1, from coordinate 491,816 downwards.
AGCAACAATAAATTACTTGAGTTTGATTTGCATAACCCATTACTTAAATATTGAAAGCGACCGTGAATTGATCACTATCACTATTCATGGTAGTATGTTTGTACATTAGCTATCTATTCGTAGATTCTTTACATACTTATACCTAAGTACATATGTACGTAAGTGTGTGTTTACAGTCTACAGCATTCTGTAGAAAAGTTTTGTGTCTAATCAATTTAAAATCACATGACTAATATCAATTAGGATCAATGAATTTTCTTTGCTTGGAGTGGAAAAAATATTTTTCAATAGATTTTTTATTCACGTAGATAAATACGTATATAATAAGTATTAATAGTAATCATTAATACTCGCATTTATAGCAATACAATGGTCGACCACGCAGTGGTGTTTAATCCAAAAACTTTTATTATAAACACTGTCGGTTAATATGTTTAGAACATGAAGTTATTTGTTAGGGTAAGTATATGCATAGGCATATACATATCTTTATAACTCTTTATGTTAAAACAAATCACTACACGAATCACTTATCTGGCCAAATTCGGATAACCCCCCCTGAAACCTGTTCACACCGTAGTTATTTTAATTAAAGCCACGAAATGGGATTGTTGACATCAAGTAGGGTATGACAGTAAGACGAAAAGCGCTTTGTTTTGATTAAAGTGAGTAATACATTCGACGTGCACTCGCGACTGATGTACGTTTCTAACTGACTTCAACAATGCCAAAGAGTGATCATATATAAAGTAAACGAGTCTAGTTAGCTGCAAAGAGATTATTATTTTTATATATTTCGCATTGCTATCGTTTACCTGTTGAATTATTTGTACTTGTACTTATTAAACTCTATTTTCTCACATACTTTACGAGTTTGTGGGTCAGGACGGTGTGGGAAGAAGTAGACATTTGATTTCATTGATACTCACATCAATTTAAATATTAACAATTAAATAAGAGTTAGGTTGGAGTACAGGTACAGTATTTATTCCAGCAACTAGTAAAAATTAAAGTGTGTGAAATATATCCTGGTGTCTACAAAATTATATTATAAAATAAATTGGGTATAATGTACTAGGCCTAAGCCCGCGGCTTCGCTGGCGTAGAAGGTGGAATTGACATCAAAACTTTATCGCGTTGTTATCAAGGAAATCATGCATTTTTCAACACCGTAGATAACGCGCAGTTTTTATGTTCCATGTTTGTTATAAATGTTTGTGCGTTATTTGCCCATTATCTAACAAAAATCCGCAATGCCTGACGATACATCTGCCAATGCGATTTTCTGTCGTGATATTATAAATTCCTTGGCGGTTCCACAAGCTGTGCCCAAAAAAAGGCGTTGTTCATTAACAACAATCAGTATAATCCATATACATATGTATGTATGTAAGCAAAACATGTCGCAGCCTGGACAAATCCTTTAAGCTCCCCTAACGACACTAAAAAAATGGATAAAATCGGAAGATAACCCCGTCCACTCCCAATATAATGTTACTATTTAAAACTACTAAAAGCGCAATAAATCCATAACTAAATACGACAGAGACGTACAATTTTACACTCGAGATGGTATGGCAAATATTAAAAGGAACCAAAGTAAGAGCTGGGCGTGGCATCGCCCACTTTTAGGTGAAAGCACATATCTTGGGAGCCACTTGACCAATTACTTCTTCTTCTCACATTCTAGCCTAGCCCCTATGAAACAAAAAACATCCGGATGAATTTACTCCATATGATTTATGATGGTATGTGAGGTACCTTAATGAATCTCAGGAAGCATTTTATAAGTATGTGGCATGTTAATAGTATGTAGTATTGGCAAAAATGCATAAACTCGGATCGATATTACCTCCAATTCCCATATACATATGTATGTATTATGATTTTCATTTTTCTAACAAACCTTATATATTTATATATATATCATATCATGACCGACATATTCGATATATATACATACTTATATATATTCGACTGTCTGTTCTCTGCCTTTCATCAATTATTATTTATTTGCTTGGAAAAATTAATTTCAATATTCCTCTACGTTGCATTAGATCTTTTTATTCTAGAAATGAAAAACCAAATTTTCTGGTTATGCTGTGCGTGAGTTTAACTAGATCTGAGAAAATTCTAATTGAGTTTTCTCGCTCTAGAGCTTCCTTCATTAACAACCTTAATTCTGTTTTTAGGTAAGTCATCTATTTGTTTAATTTTAAATTTATGATGCTATAATTGTAGTTTATGCTATAATTTTCTGAGAATCTGTAAGAATTAATGTGCAAATAATTGTGCAAAATTTCACGTCTTTCCGTGCTGTGGTTCGGACATAAGAAAATAGCGTTAAACTTTTTTATGGGTTTCATAAGACTTGACTAAATTAACCGAGATATGTACTTGTGTACCTGTAATAGTTCATCCTTTTCTTATGCCTAGGGCTAATTAGTTGCAACGTGGCTTAGAATTCCTTCGTGATAGTGACATGGCATTCTTAGTCTCCTCTTAGATTTGGACTGACCGGCGACTAATCTGCGTTAAATATCTAAATTTAATCATAATAAAAGATGCCGCTTCGTTGACAGCATTGCATTTAATAGAGAACTGACACATAAAATGCTACAAAAATTTCAACCGAAAACTACCGCTGATAATACATATATTTAGCTTTTCTTCTATACTAAAAATCTGAGAACAATAAAACAATACGATATATATAAATATAGGTCCAATCAGTTTATTTACAACGAGTCTTTCACATAATACTGCCGTAAGAACCCTATATGCAATATTAAGAACATTGATTCCGCGGCAACTAGCGCAGACTGCGGAATCTTCCTTAGTCAGAGTACACTCATTTTCCAATAATTGGGCATGTATTTAACCTACCAAATCATGCTTAGCAGCTGGAATATGCGCCTTTCCAACTCCTCGCCGCCAGTTTTAAACACCTCAGCAGGCCAAACTCCTGCTAGCCTGCTTCTCAAGCTCTTCCTAATCACGTCTTTCTGCCTCTTTCTTCCTTTTGTTGAAAATACGGCTCTATTCCCTCCTCTATGTACTCGCGGTACCGTTATTTCACAGTCCTCGTCAGAATTGTCTAGGTGGCTTTGTACGTAGCATTTTTCTTTACGTCGCGGCATTTATCATCAAACCAAGTATTTCTACTTGAACGGTAGTAACCTGCCACTTCTTCTGCAGCAGTATGAAGGGAACGAAAGATGGAGTCCCACAGTTCGTACATGTCCTCTCTATGGGAGTTGGTTTAGTTAAGCTGGATTGAGAGCCGAGTACGATGATCATTGGCTGTCTCTTGTGCTTCGGTACATAGAGGCGTATGCGTGCCTCGGCTGATAGTGATCCGAGTCGAAGTAAGTACATCGGGTAGAACGTTCGTCTGATCAATCAACGTTATCAATCTGATTGCGCGTGTTTTGATCATTAGACTAATGTGATGGAATTTAGCCTTGTTGTAAATTGTGCCTATTCTTCCACTCATCGGGATGAATCTGCAAACAAGGTGGCGAAGCCTCCTACACTAAATTTGTGCATCGTCTGATGGCAGCTGTAATAGACGTTAGTGAGAAGCAATATTTTACTACCGGTGATTTTTTACTGTCGATTCTATGACTTTCGATTGCAAAAGCAGTTCGTAGCTTAATAATGTTACTTGTGATCAGAATAGCATAATAGCAGAAAAATAGCAGCTTTCTTCTAGATATGGTAAATACGTATAAGCGATTTTTCGTCATAGCGGTTTTAACTTTTAAGTGTAACGTTCTTATAAAATAAGTGAACTTTGGCAGATATTTGAAGTGGTATATCGTTAAGAAATTTAAAGAAGCATTTTCCAAACGATGACGACCTATATAATCTTATCTTACCTATGGTGGGGGAATAAAATTGATAGACACGTCATATTTTATTCTGATCTTATTTGAGTATTTTCATCCCTTATATACAATTTTTGAAATTATCTTAAATGACTAAACGTATGTATGTGTATGTTTGTAGCATGCATACTGCATATAAAGGCATACGTATCTCATATAAATGTGTGCGTGTTGTATATATGTTTATGTGTTTATTTATGTTCGATATATTTGAGTTTTTGTTTCAACACAACAATGACCCGAAACATACAACCTACGTTAAAATGTGAATTCTCTTCAACCCAAAACATCTGCAAACACCGCCATAAAGCCCCTAAATTAATACAATTGAAAATCTTTGGGCCCATCTAGAAAGTAAAGTATGGACCAAATTTCATCAAAAAGTATGTTTAAAAGAGTTTTAAAAGAGAAATCCGACAACATACGCCCCAACTTTTGTCGAAAGTTGATAAAATTAATGCTAAGACGTTTGGAAGCTGTCTGTAAAAATAATATTCCTGGCAGTGCTGGCAGTTTTCGCGATATTTTTATGGTAATCTAGTGTCAAGTCAAAGATTTTGCGACCACGTGAATATGTTAACGGTATGGCTCATTCCCCGGTTGGCATTAAAATATCCGGTTATGATCAAGTGACGGTTTGTGTGTTTTGCGACATCGTCTATGGTATTGAGCTTCGCTTGGAAGTCTGTGATGGGATCGCTCGGCATCAGGTAACAGCTAATTACCATGATGTTTCCGTTGCATATCCTGATGAATCCATTTCCTCTTCCGCTATTTGTTGTTTTTTTTAACTTCTCCTTTCCGTTATCCCTATTGCCGCTGTTGCGATGATGTCTTCTAATCTTGTTCCATCTTGCACTATCTTGTATTACTCACTGATGATTGCTACATCAGTTCCGAGTTCCAGTTTGCATTAATTCCCAAAAAGCTGGATTTTTGTGCAGGCCTTGGATCGGTCATTACAATTGACATTTCAAAAGTCCCCATCGATCCCACTTGTGCGTTGTTTTTATACTCTCGCAACAAAGTTGCTAAGGAGAGTATTATAGTTTTGCTCACATAACGGTTGTTTGTAAGTCCTAAAACTAAAAAAGTCAGATATAGGGTTATATATACCAAAGTGATCAGGTTGACGAGTGGAGTTAAAGCCCGGTTGTCTGTCTGTCCGTCCGTCCGTGTAAGCTGTAACTTGAGTAAAAATTGAGATATCATGATGAAACTTGGGACATGTATTTCTTGGCTCCATAAGAAGGTTAAGTTCGAAGATGGGCAAAATCGGCCCACTGCCACGCCCACAAAATGGCGTAAACCGAAAACCTATAAGGTGTCATAACTAAGCCATAAATAAAGATATTAAAGTGAAATTTGGCACAAAGGATCGCATTAAGGAGGGGCATATTTGAACGTAATTTTATTGGAAAAGTGGGCGTGGCCCCTCCCCCTACCAAGTTTTTTGTATATATCTCGAAAACTACTATAGCTACGCAAACCAAACTCTACAGAATCGTTTCCTTCAGGCATTTCCATATACAGTTCAAAAATGGAAGAAATCGGATAATAACCACGCGCACCTCCCCTACAAAAGTTATGTTAACAATCACTAAAAGTGCGTTAACCGACTAACAAAAAACGTCAGAAACACTAAATTTTACGGAAGAAATGGCAGAAGGAAGCTGCACCAGGCTTTTTTTTTTTAATTGAAAATGGGCGTGGCGTCGCCCACTTATGGACCAAAAACCATATCTCAGGAACTACTCTACCGATTTAAATGAAATTCGGTATGTAATATTTTCTTAACACCCTGATGACATGTACGAAATGTGGGTGAAATCGGTTCACAACCACGCCTTCTTCCAAAATAACGAACATATTTGAAAAATATGTAAATGACGGATAATGAAATCTCGATTATCACTTTATCATGCGAGAGTATAAAATGTTCGGTGACACCCGAACTTAGCCCGTCCTTACTTGTTTATTCTATATCTCTGAAACAATGAGAGCTGCCGAAAAATGTTTCAAACAAAATTTGTAGATCGTAAAATTACCTACAAAAAAGATCCCAACACTTTTTCCTCTACAAAACATCGCTTTCGAGACAGCGTGACTTTAGACCGCAGGAAAGTCGTATTTTTGCCTATATGCACACATTTCCGCACCACCTCCGAGGTAGTGTACACGGAGCTTTTTTTTAACGTGGTTTCTCCAAAAGGAATACCCCACAATACATTTTGATCTAAAGCATGAAATCGCACACTATTTTATTGATGAAATTAAATTTTTCATTTAAATTTAATGAAAATTTTAACAGCAAGAAAATTACATCATCATTTATCATCAAATTCTTCATAGTCACTCGTTTCTTCCTCTTGCTCGATTTGTGTCGACAGCTCCAAGATTCCTCATCGATTTCGAAACAATCTTCATCTGTTACAATTGATTCAATGGTCGTGCAAGATTGGCCTTGACAATTGGTACATACTGATGAACAATACAATCCAACTTTTCTGCACCCGCAATTGTTTGTGCAGCCTTTATTGCAATTACAAAAAATTGTATTGAGTAATTTTTCTGGAGCAGGTTGCAGTAAAGTCTGGGTTGGCTTCAAACTATTATTCATCACTTTCCAGCCCCAATCTTCAGGATTTAGATCACTGTCTAGCCACACATGCACTTGGTAAAACGCACGAAACAAGATGTTGGTTGGATAAGTGCACTCTATAACTATTGTTTCTTGTATTTTTCACGAAACTCAAATATCTATACTTGTCTACCGATTCCATTTTTTTTGGAGCTCCATACATAGCAAGGAGAACACGAATTGCAGTGGTCAGGATAACATCTGCTGAAGAGTTAATATTTGTAAATACTTTTGCGTTATCAAGCAAGTCTCCACGTTTTTCACAATTTGAATACTGTATTTTTGCCTCTTTTGAAAATCGCTGATGTCGTATCGTAGCCAGTTATCGCATGAAGGAATAATATATGAGGCTGACATTTTGGATATGCAGTTAAACTTTGTGAAGAATATATTTTTGTTTGAACTTGACCTCTCACAGGTTTTAAAAAGTAAATGATCTTATCACTGGGTGTTCGTGCAGTTAATATTATTAACAAATCTACATCTTCTCCAAAAACGATAGTTGGATAGGTTCGACTGAATTGTTCAATTGCGGTTTCAATTTTGAGGACAACAGCGTCATTTTGAGCTTGTTTCACAACAATATTGGCAGCTACAAATTTTTCACATAACATATTAATCAAACGAGATTTATTGTGAGTGTTAACAAGAAACGATGTCAAAATCGTGCTTTAACGCCAGGGTGGGCAGGGAAGGTATCTTTGGCGCAACAGTCGGCAAATTCAGCCTCCACGAGAAAACATCCCCAAATGGGTTGAGGCTGATCGACTTCGTCGGGGCCCGATATATGGTTATATGTAGTACCAGATTGCAGCATAGAAAAATTCATCAAGCGACCTGGCTGTCTCCGGATCGAAATACCACCAACCAGATCGATCATGTTGTGATAGACGGAAGAAACGTCTCCAGTGTTCTAGACATTCTAGGTCCTATCATCGACTTGAACCACTATCTTGCTGCAGCAAAGATTCGCACCCGCCTCTGTGCAGTAAAGAACGCACAAACACAAGGAAGGTTCGACGTCGAGAAGCTGCTATCACAACAGATAGCCGAACGATTTTCTACTCGACTTGCACTCGTGCTCTCTGAGAGCACTCGTCAACAACTCGGTATAAGGGATCTGTGTCATTTCAAAGAGGACTGAAGAGCTTGACAAGCTGGCCGACAGGAGTAATGCTCGAAAGTTCTACGAAAAAATGCGGCGGCTAACAGATGGTTTCAAGACCGGAGAATACTCTTGTAGGACCCCCAAAGGTGATTTACTGACCGATGCCCAGAGCATACTTAAATTATGGAGGGAACACTTCTCGAGCCTGTTCCATTTCCCGACCATGAAGAAGTTCGAATAGCAATTACCCGTCTGAAGAACAACAAAGCAGCGGGGGCCGATGGATTGCCGGCCGAGCTATTCACGGTGGCGAAGAACTGTTAAGGAGCATGCATCAGCTCCCTTGTAACTATTGAAATTTAAGTGTGCTCTGCCCAATCCACAAAAAGGGGGATCCCACAATCTGCGCCAACTACCGCGGGATAAGCCTTCTCAACATCGCGTATAAGGTTATATCGAGCGTATTGTGTGAAAGATTCAAACCCACCGTCAACAAACTAATTGGACCTTATCAGTGTGGCTTTAGACCTGGCATATCAACAACCGACCAGATATTCACCATGCGCCAAAGCTTGGAAAAGACCCTTGAAAAGAGAATCGACACACACCACCTCTTCGTTGATTTCAAAGCTTCTTTTGACAGCACGAGAGCAAGGAGTTGCCTTTATGCCGCAATGTCTGAATTTGGTATCCCCGCAAGCCTAATACGGCTGTGTAGACTAACGTTGAGCAACATTAAAAGCTCCGTCAGGATCGGGAAGAACCTCTCCGAGCCTTTCGAAACCAAAGGAGGTTTCAGACAAGGCGAGTCCCTATCGTGTGGCTTCTTCAATGTACTGCTGAAGAAAATAATTCGAGGTGCAGAACTTAATCGAGCAGGTACAATCTTTTATAAGAGTGCATAGCTGCTGGCGTATGCCGATGATATTGATATCATCCGCCTCAACAACCGTGCCGTTAGTTCTGCTTTCTCCAGACTGGACAAGGAAGCAAAGCAAATGGGTCTGGCAGTGAACGAGGGCAAAACGAAATATCTCCTGTCATCAAACAAACACTCGCGAGTTGGCTCTCACGTCACTGTTGACAGTCATAACTTTGAAGTTGTAGATAATTTCGTCTATTTAGAAACCAGCATAAACACCACCAACAATGTCAGCCTGGAAATCAAACGCAGGATAACCCTTGCCAACAGGTGCTACTTCGGACTGAGTAGGCAATTGAGAAGTAAAGTCCTCTCTCTACGAACAAAAACCAAACTCTATAAGTCACTCATAATTCCCGTCCTGTTATATTGTGCATAGGCTTGGACGATGACAACAACTGATGAGTCGACGTTGCGAGTTTTTAAGAGAAAAGTTCTGCGAAAGATTTAATGTCCACGGCGAATATCGCATTCGATGGAACGATGAGCTCGAAAACCTCAAGATCATCAATCAAGTTTTCCAATTGCAGCATATCTTGTAGATATAAATGTCCAGATTTGGCATAAGGAAAATGTCCTGATGCGTGGAAGTAAGGAAGCATTTCTCGAATGCTATTCAAATGAGCTTTCCAATCTCCCATACGCTCAGCTCTTATAAACACCTTAGCAATTGATACCATGTAAAAATATTGCGTCCACGATTTTGCAGTTGGTCCACGTTGTTCATATTACTTTAATTTTTGATTGAACAGTTTACGTACGTATTGTGTTATTTATTATAAAGGCACGATTCCGATTACTTTGGCGGCGGGGTAAAAAAAACGAATTTCCATATAAATGGGGTATGTGCGGATAGGGTAGATTCTCCAGAGGAGGAATATCCAAAAATAATGTAAAAATAACTAATATTTTTTGAAATATTCACGTTTAAAAATTCAAAATTTTGCACTAAGAAAACATGTTATTTCTCTATGTTTCTCTAAATTTTTTCACATTTTTCTCTTGTTATATTTAAATATACACTTTAAAGATTGAAATAAGTTCACATTTCACTTTTATTTTGTAATATTTTACCTATATTTATTAATTTAAAAATCACTTAGAACACTCATCGTTGCAAAGGCTAGATTGTTTACAATTATGAGGAAAACGAGCGTTGCCACATCTCAAACACCAAATTTGTTGGTTTCTTAACGATTTTTCTTTGTTTGTTCTTTTGCGTGATTCTTTTTTCTATATTAATTATAATAAAAAATACTTTCCAACAGTTTTCAAGTTATAATATTGAGTTGTGAAAACTTGTTCCATATACACATGTATATATACATATATATACATATATACTATACATATGTATGTATATGTATAATATGCGATTTATGTTTAATAAAAATAAATAAGTAAAAATCTATAATAATATTGTAAAATTTATATCATATCGGGGTGACTGAAGTACTTTCGCGTAGTACTCCCTTCTGCGTTAAAATAAAAAAAAATATTTTGAGTTTCGTTATAAAGTGGTTATATTTTTTGGTTATCTTGCACTAATATTCAAACAAAGTTTGAGTTTTCATTATAAAATGGTTAAATATTATTATATAATATTAGTATATAATATTACATATTTGTTTATTAAATTAAATAAAGAACATATCCATATGAATGGATAGAGGAATTTTTGGGAAAAAAGGCATTTCAGCGAATTTCCTTATTATCACATGGCAGCGCTCCATTTCGTCGTAATTTTTAGCACACACATGATGTTCACTACGAGTGTAAAATGTAATTTTTAAAATAAAGATTTCTTCGGTAAAAAAAACTGTTAAAAGTGTAAAATGTGGATTTATTTAAAAGTTTATAGTTTAAATTAATTAATTTGAAGTGAAAAATGTGAGTAAATTGTGTTTAATGCGGTAAAATAGCTTGTTGAAATGCTCGAATTTTGGGAATTTTTGAACTTTAAGGTCGAATATCTCGTAAACTAAGCGTTTGCGGTACCTATAACCCAATATATTTTTTAATCAGGAGGACTTCCTCTTTTCAACGGTACCTTCAAATCGCGGCGCCAAAGAAATCGGAATTGTGCCATTATAAAGTCTACAGCATCTTGTATATTAGCATGCATCTCTTCATCGATGACAAGTTCTGATATTATTGTTGCTAAAGTGAGATGGAATAATGTGTGTGCTCTAACTGCTCTTGCATAAGCATGGCCATTCAACATTTTATCTAAGGAATTAGTGGCATAAATCAAAGGGAGCACTTCTTTTCTGCCACTTGCCTGCATAATATGACCAATTGCTCCAAAAAAGATCCATGATATTACTTACTAAATGTTCAATGTAACAGTTCCAACCAGGAAATAGTAAATCTTTCCATTTTCTATACAACCACAAAATACGAGTATCAACTTTTTTCAGTAAAGATAAGTACTGCTGTGTTACTTTCATAATCGAAATTTTGTGCAACTATTTTACTATATCCAATTGCACCATCATTTTGATACACTTTTATCGGTCCATGAGCTTTTCCTGCAAAATCTTTCGCTGAAAGGACTTCGTTTACTCGTGATATGGGTTTTTCGGCTATAACTGCTGCTCTTGGAGTTATAATTTGAATGATACCCATTATGTAGAGCTTGTTATGACCGTCTAGAGTATGTACGTTGATGTCAGCATTGTCTGCAGCATATTGAATAATTGTTCCAGTTTCTGGTGGTAGATTATATACAAGTACCTAGGTGACGAGCTGCTGCTGCTTCATACATCACAGTTTCATTATACGGTGCAATAAGTAGTTTATTTTTCAAAATTATTTGCTCTAACAAATAAGTCAAAGATTCTGGAATATCCCTATTGATATCTTCGAACATCTGAACACTATCGACTGAATATCTTCTCGAACGATTGCTGTAGCTGCTCCAAGTATTCTTAGCCGCTCTTCCTTTTCATTCTGCTTTTTATACTCATACCAAGCTTTGATGGGGACATCATGCTGTTTGTCGATGAAGCAAATGAATGTTGAACTTCCCAATTTCTCAGTTATAATGATTCAATTACCATACTTTAACAGTTTTGACTTAATTACTCTATTATCGATCGATGATTCTTTGCAAATATCTTTCAATTCTTGTATTAAAAATTGACAATCATCATTATTTTCAATAAATGCAAATATTTCTTCCATCGCTGAAGTAATAGAATCATTTTCAGGCCGACCGATTTTACCTCCACTAATGGTTTTCAGGAACGAAGTGTAACAATTACTGTGGTACTTAGTCTCAGCAGTAACTAAGTCATATTCATATTGTATGCGGGCAATGACACTTCTTGCTAACTCATCAGAACGAGTCTGAGCTTCCTTCAAGATAGTTTTCTTGAAGTCAAGGGTTGAAACTTGAGACAGTCTTCCTCGAAGATGCTGACCTATTTTCATTTCAGCCGTTTTATCTACTTCATTGCCACAGAACAAACAGAATTTCTTGAAACAAAAAGACGAATCATTACCTCGTGCTCTGGTACGAGGAGGACTAATCCCAGATATGGTAGCTATCTCCGCCTCACTCTGTTTTTTAGCTGCAGAGATGCTGCTCTTCCAATATGTATGTATGCTTTACGGCACTGCTTATAGTATAGTATAGTATCGTTACAGATGTTTTGTCCTTCAAATATTCATCGAACCCATCACCCTTTTCAGTACTTGAATCCATTAAAGTCTTTGCCCAGGATCAACAACCACAATTTCACTTTCAGTCAAAGATTCATTGCAAATAAAGCAAACTTCTGACATTTTTACAAAATTTTGTAACGGCACGGTTAAAAAAGAGAATATATATCACAAACACGTCTATTCACTACGAAAAACCGTTCAAAACTGACTGCATTTACTGAAGCTATGTTCTTCGGGAAAAGCAGGTATCCGCTGGTTTCGACCCGAAAAATGGAGAGTCGCAAGCAGATGTTTCTCAAGGCCAACCGCTCAATAGAATCAGGGACGGACGATGACTCACTTAGAATTGTATATTTTTCACGCACCTGTGTGCATGGAGCAAATAAAAATATGTTGTAATGTTTTTTGTTCAAATGGTTTCCCCGATGATGCATGCTGGCCACGTATGAGTGCATATTCGTATTTTCCATGTTTAAAATACCCGTAATTCGAGAACAGTGCACCGTAGAAGGAAAAGTGTTGAGATCTTTTTTGTTGCGATCTACAAATTTTGTTTGAACGATTTTTCGGTAGCTCTCATTGTTTCAGAGATATACGGAAAAAACGAAAATTTGTGACCTTTGACCTCGAATAAAAAACAACGCTCAAATGGGATCGATGGGGACTTTTGACATGTCATTTGTAATGGCGGATCCAAGGCGTTTGAGGATCTAACTGCGTTCGAGCGTATTTTAGCACTCTCTCGCGCAAGCTACAATAAACCAAAAAGCTCGTCTAGTTCAGATACCCCATTTTTACCTCGGTACTTATGTTATTCAGCCTTAGCATTGGTCTGTTCATCTTTTTGAGAGTGCCCTGACACTTTAGGAGCGCCTCTTCTGATTATTGTATGTTTGCCTGTTTGCATCCGCTGACTCAGACATAAAAGAGACGGTTTCTTCCGTACGGACAGTTTGATTGCTCTCTCTTTTCCTATCTGCGGTTGGCAAGACTTCTCAATGCATTTAGTTCATCGTCTGCTTGTACTTAATAGTTTTGCTCTCCTTTGCTTCCGTTATTTTCGTGGTCATGTTGTAAGGGTCCCCTTCCAAGCCGCTATCTCTGCTCAATCATACAGTTGCATTTTCAGTCTCTGTGGTTATCTATGCTTTGAAGGGAGACCAAACAGGCTTGCAACGAAATCTTATGGTGGTTCGAGTTCACAGCTAGAACAATAGCTCTAGACAGGATTTAAATCAACTGAGCCAATACCGCCAACCTAATGCGATGTAGCATCGAACTTACTGTCATGCTCTTGGTTGTGGCTGCCCAGTGGCGTAGCTACAACTTCGGGCGCCCGGGGCCAAGGATGTTCTGCCGCCCCCCTTTATCTACTTACCTACAAGTTTCATGAGGTGGTTCGAACAAAAGTGAATTTTTACAATCTTCGATATTAAGTATATAAAATTTAGGAACTAGAAGCCACGCATATTCTGAAGTTCCAAAATTCTCACAATACGGTTTTGAGGAAATTGCTAATAAATTTACAAGACGTCTACGTCCTACTTTTATTAAAGACAGCAAAGAAAAACGAATAACAAATTGGATTTTCGCCAGAAAAATTTTTATTATACATTTCTTCAATGGGACTGGAAGCCTACAGGACGTTAGCGACAGCTTTAAGAATACTACTCACTATACTCATCGTCTGCGCCCGGGGCTCAACGTCAGTTTACACAGCCGTATTAGTATTGCCGGGACATAGCTGCATAGAAGCAGCTCCTTTTCGCTCGATTCGTGTCGATTCTCTTTTCTCGGGTCTTTTGCAAGATTTGGCATATGGTGAATATCTGGTCAATTGTTGATTTTCTAGGCCTAAATCCACACTGATAAGGTCCAATCAGTTTGTTGACGGTGGGCTTTAATCTTTGACATAATACGCTCAATAGTATGCTGTAGGCAACAGTCACGGTATTGAAACCTTCTGTTAGTAGCGATCTTTTCGTAGAATTTTCGAGCATTACCCATGTCGGCCATTTTGTCAAGTTCTTCATACTCACGCATTTCGGCCTCTTTCTTTTTTGGTTTGCATGCGTATCGCTTCCCTCTTCAATTTTATTTATCTATCCCACCTCACATCTGTAGAGTTGTCGTCCATCTATCACAGCATGATCGATCTGGTTACGAACGTTTCGACCCGGACACATCCAAGTAGCTTCATAAATTTTTTTGTGCTTTAATCTAGTACTAAATGCAGCCATATTTCGGGCCCCTACAAAGTTGATTTGGAAAGATTTCGCCATGGAAGTTGAATCGTCCGACTGTTGTACCAAAAATGCAGTTGTCATAAGCGCGCTGCAGCCGCTTATAAATGGCATCTTTGGTTATATCGTCTCTCTCTTCCGACGAGGCGTGGGCGCAAATCAGTGTTATGATGAACAGTTTTGCTCGGATGCGGATATATATATAGATATATGTAGGTTTTTTTTATTAATATATCCTAATTTGCAATCTGTCGTAAGACAATAAGTAAATGTAATTGATTAATGTGATTCATATTGATGCACTAAGTGCATTTTGGCCTTAATATAAGGTTATTTAATAACTAACATTTATTAAGCTAAATTACGCAATGTGTGTAATGTGTATTATTTTATACTTAGATAGCTCTTACGATCTAAATGGCCGATCTAGAGGATGTAGTATTTTCAATCGTCGTGTGTCATCTCTGTTTTCTAATAGGTTTATAGCGTATGGGTGCCAATTTAATCTTGTTATGTACCTTGAGTTGTATCTTTTTATTTCATCAATCACCATAGGCATTCGAAGATCCTTATGGAGATGAATATTTTTAATGTACCACGGAGCGTTAGCAAGAAGTCTAAGGGTTTTTGACTGGAACCTTGGAATTATGTCTATGTTGGATCTACTTGCTGTACCCATACGGGTTTCAACAAAGTTTTATAGGTAGGAGTGCTGCCCTATCGGGCTCAATTAGCACTTGATGTGCCATTTTGAAAAGTTTTATAAGAAGAATTTTGTTTTGTAAACTAAGTTTAGACTTAGGACCAAGCAACCAATACATTTTCCTACTTTTAATTTTGAGATGCGTTCTCTTGACTCTAATATGTTCACAACAAGTAAGCCGTTTATCTAAATGTAATCCGAGATATTTTATACAATTGGACTTTGAAATTAAACCATTATTAAGAGTCACACCGGGGCACTCTTTCTTCCTCAATGTGAAAGATAGATGAGTTGATTTTCCAGCATTTACAGAGATGTTCCAGTTGCGAAGACAAGATTCAGTTTCAGCAGCTTCGCTAGCCGAGTAGGTCGACGAGTACAGCAGTGTCGTCTGCATAGGTGGCAACTGTTAAATTACTATTTTCCAATATTGGCATGTCCGCGGTAAAAATTGTATACATGTAGTATTGGTCCCAAAACACTTCCTTGCCTTTATTTCGTGAATGTCTGAGATTTCATTTTTAGTTCTAACATAGATGTGACTTTGACTCAGATAAGATCTGAGGAAGAGATAGAGTGGAGTAGATAGTATCTTTTTGATTTTATACAGTAAGCCCGAGTGCCAGACTCTGTCAAATGCCTGCTGAACATCTAGGAAAATTGCACAACAATACTTCTTCTCCTCCAAGCTACTAAGTATAGTTTTCACAATGCGATGACATTGTTCCTGCCGTGCATATGTCTGAAACCAAACCGATGATCTGGAATAATTGAGTGCTTTTCCAGCTCTGGCAGTAATCTTCGCAGAAATATTCTTTCGAGTATTTTCGAGAATATTGTTAGTAGGCTTATTGGTCTATATGAAGATAAATAATTTTCCGTGTAGTTTGGCTTTGGTATCATTATATTTAATATCACCACATTTCAGCACGTGTGGAAATGGCGCAATTTGAAGCTACTATTAAAAAGCAAGACCAAAAATAATAGACATTTCTTGGAAATGTTTTTGATTGTCCAAGCGTCGATGTTATCATGACCTGGAGACTTTGAATTTTTTAAACGCGTTATTTCAAATTGGACCTCTACGTATGTAAGAGGCTTATCCATTGGATATTGGCAATCAATGTATGATTCTACCTCCACATGGCTGGTGCTACTGAGGTTAAATGGCTGAAATACATACATACATATATCTTTAAGATGGTTGGCAAAAGCGTGTACTTTACTTATGTTTGATCTGCACCAAGTATTGTTAATATCTTTAATCGAAACCTGTCTTATGGTTGGCCGTTTTAAGTATTTGGTAGCTTTACAGATGTTATATTCGTTGTTGTTGTTTGGATACATTTTTTTGAGATATTCTCCAATCAATTTTTCTTTGAGTTCAGCTTTGAGTTCAGCTAATTCCTGCTGTTGTGCCATATCCTTCGAAGTCGCCTCTTGTTCTTAACCAATTTAGATATTTCATCAGAATATGGTTGTCTGCTTCTATGCGGTCGAGAAGTTTTATTACAATAGTTGGTTGAGGCTAAGAAGACGGCTTCGTGTATTTTGTTAGTAAAAATCTCTACTGCATCATCTAAATCCCTAGTTGAGTTTATCTCCATGTTGAAATTTATATTGGAATCAAGTTGAAATTGCTGATCTCTTATTTAATATATGTGACCTGGTCTACGAAAAGGGAGCTAACGTGCGAAAAATAACTAGTTTTCTGGGAAACAGCTGTTAAAAATATACAACATCCGAATCAACTAAAAAGTAAAAATTGATTTTTTTGACACCTAAGCCCCCTTTCCGTAGACCAGGTCACATATGCTGTTTCTGAGCAGTAAGTAAAGCAAGCAAATTAAAATGAATAATTAAAGTGGAATAGTCTAAAGATCGTAATTATTTATTATTTCGACTAGGTTTGCGTCAATTTCAAAATAAACCGCAAAATCAATCAAATCAGGGGTCTTGCTGGGATCTGTTTGAATTTTTTTCCATAAAGCATTTGTGTAGTGCGCGGCCTTTGGGATTAGTAAGACGAGATCCCCACTATGGATGTTTGGCATTGAAATCGTCTTCTTCTTAATTGGCGTAGACACCGCTTACGCGTTTATAGCCGAGTTAACAACAGCGCCCCAGTCGTTTCTTCTTTTCGCTACGTGGCGCCAATTGGATATTCCAAGCGTATCCAGGTCCTTCTCCACCTGGTCCTTCCAACGGAGTGGAGGTCTTCCTCTTCCCCCCTACGGGTACAGCGTCGAATACTTTCAGAGCTGGTGTGTTTTCGTCCATTCGGACAACATGACCTAGCCAGCGTAGCCGCTGTCTTTTAATTCGCTGAACTATGTCATTGTCGTCGTATATCTCGTACAGCTCATCGTTCTATCGAATGCGATATTCGCCGTGGCCAATGCGCAAAGGACCATAAATCTTTCGCAGAACTTTTCTCTCGAAAACCCGTAACGTTGACTCATCGGTTGCTGTCATCGTCTAAGCCTCTGCACCATATAGCAGGACGGGAATTATGAGCGACTTATAGAGTTTGGCTTTTGTTCGTCGAGAGAGGACTTTACTTTTCAATTGCCTACTCAGTCCGAAGTAGCACCTGTTGGCAAGAGCAATCCTGCGTTGGATTTCCAGGCTGACATTGTTGGTGGTGTTTGGTTCCAAGATAGACGAAATTATCTACAACTTCAAAGTTATGACTGTCAACAGTGACGTGAGAGCAAAGTCGCGAGTGCGACGACTGTTTGTTTGATGACTGAAGATATTTCGTCTTGCCCTCGTTCACTGCCAGACCCATTTGTTTTGCTTCTTTGTCCAGCCTGGAGAAAGCAGAACTAACGGCGCGGGTGTTGAGGCCGATGATATCAATATCATCGGCATACGCCAGCAGCTGTACACTCTTATAGAAGATGGTACCTTCTCTATTTAGTTCTTCAGCTCGAACTGTTTTCTCCAGAAGCAGGTTGAAGAAGTCGCACGACAGGGAATCGCTTTGTCTGAAACCTCGTTTGGTATCGAACGGCTCGGAGAGGTTCTTCCCGATTCTGACGGAGCTTTTGGTGTTGCTCAACGTCAGTTTACACAGCCGTATTAGTTTTGCGGGGATACCAAATTCAGACATCGCGGCATAAAGACAGCTCCTTTTCATGCTGTCGAAAGCAGCTTTGAAATCTACGAAGAGGTGGTGTGTGTCGATTCTTCTTTCACGGGTCTTTTCCAAGATTTGGCGCATGGTGAATATCTGGTCGGTTGTTGATTTTCCAGGTCTAAAGCCACACTGATAAGGTCCAATCAGTTTGTTGATGGTGGGCTTTAATCTTTCACTTAATACGCTCGATAGAACCTTATATGCGATGTTGAGGACGCTAATCTCACGGTAGTTGGCGCAGATTGTGGGGTCTCCTTTTTTATGGATTGGGCATAGCACACTTAAATTCCAATCGTTGGGCATGCTTTCCTCCGACCATATTGTACAAAGAAGCTGATGCATGCTCCGCCGTGTTTGAATAACTCGGCCGGCAATCCATCGGCCCCCGCCGCTTTGTAGTTCTTCAGGCGGGTAATTGCTATTCGAACTTCTTCATGGTCGGGCAATGGAACGTCTGCTCCATCGTCGTCGATTAAAATCATCACCAGCTAGAAATCTACTGCCCAGTTTGTAGAAAAATATAGTAAATGACTATTTACTTATGTTGGAACGCGAGGGTAGTGTGCGGTTATGACAATCCCTACCACTATTAATTTTGTTTACATGTGGTATGAAAATCTGCGTTTTATTTATTATTCTTATCAAGCATTGTTATCATCACTTTGTGTGTTTGTGTCTAAGATTGCAAACCGGTTTGATGTGTTTTGCCAGCCTCCGCTGTTACTGACGTTTACAACGTTCTCACTAACCATTATGTGGGGGTTTTGTTTTTGCATTTTCGCTTTTTATTACACACGATAATATGTTTACAAAAATGCAAGGACAAAAAATGCAAGTACACTTTTCGACTATACTCGCACTACCTGTAATCGCGCTCACTACGTTTTGTGACCGCACTCACTGAATTTCGATTGATTCATAAATAGCACTTATTTAAAAGGTTCTATAGTAATTTAACTTAGCCAATGGCCATATTGTAATATAATCTAAAACAAAAAATGCGTTCATAATGCAAACTCAGATAAGATTTGTGTTTGTGTTTTTTTTTTAATTAGACAAAAAGGCGGTTGTTTAAACAAAAAGTGTCGAATTTGGCCCATTTTTTCGACAGTTTTTCGTAAAAAAAATAGGGAAATTCCAAAAAAAAAAAAGAAAAGCTTCCATAGCGAATAACGTTAAAAATGTTCTCTCCAAATTGGAACTAGATAAACTCATATCAAAACTCTTCATGTGAGAGTGGAAACCGTTTTGAAAAACACCATTCTGAGTTTAAAGATTGGAGTTGCAACGTTCCCCACTCTGTTTCCTTTCTAGCGACCTTAATAATTTGAATTTCGATTTCAAAATCCGAGAGAATGTTTATTATAGTGTATCCGATAATGCAACAAAAAAAATCGATTTCTCGAAAATTTCATTGACGATCCTTTAAGTGCCAAGTGGATAAATATTTTATTATTATCTATCATGTATTTCGAAATCAATTATTAGTTTACTTTTCAGATTTTTTTTTTCTTAGTTTTGGCCAACTTCTGATTTATTAATCATATTCTTTCCAAAAGGTTGTTAAACAAGAAGTTGTCGAATAAAATTTCATATATTATTAAGTTGTGTACAGTAAATAAAAGATTTTATTTATTGAAAATCATATAGCACTTAAAATACCAATATTTAATAAGTCTACAGCATCGGTGAATATTGATATTGGGCGATGCTTTTAAGATCACAGATTAATCTCACTAGTTTTAAAATGAATATAAATTCTAATAATGTTTTTCAAATATTTCTTAATTAATTTTAAGGCACTTATCTTTGTACAATACTAATTATAATGTTTGACATATAAATATTTAAGCGTAAATTCATATATATAAATTTGCGAGTCATTAAATTTATTCTATCTGGTAAGTTTTATTACATGTTCGAAATTTTTAATTGAAATTGTTATTTATGCTGTTCCGATGATGTGTATCAACCTATTTTCTATCGCACGATAACACAGAGCGGGTTTCTCTTCACGTAAATGGATTCGATAAGTATAACTTCGCATAAAATGGCCAACGTGTATACATTTTCGTTCCCTCGGTCTAGAACAATATTGACGTGTAAATATAGGATTAAATATATGTATAAAATTCAAATGCACCATAAAAGTATAAAACTATGAACCCCTTGATAGCGCCTTATCCATAAGATACCATGGTAAAAAAACGCTAATAGCCACCGCCGCAACACATGTAGCACAGAGTGCTATAGTTGAAGTAATATTGCTAGCAGAATATCCGCCTTTTTTGTATTCAATATCTTCATGGGGATGTTTCTCAAATTCCAATACTTCAACATCAAAACGAAAACGTACTTTAGAACTGGGAGACTCCTTCCGCCAAACCAAGTGACCCGACGACTCACGTCGCTCCAAACTCCATTTAGGTTCCTGAGCTGTAAAGATTTACAAATATTTGTTAACCAAGTGTCTCTCAATAATTTCAATATAAATACATAATATAAAATAAATATAAATCTTTAAAACTACGCAACGTATTTTGATACGGTTTTCTTTAATAGATAGAGTGATTGAAGAAGAAGGTTTATACATACAAGTATGTATAATAAGATTCATTAAATAGTGAAGAAATATTGTTATTTTTGAGGTTTCTAATGTTTTTTCCGCTTTCATTGCAAGCGCTGGCTGACTATGTACAATGTACTAAGTATTGTTATTAGTTAGTATTAAAAATAATACAATTTCTAAGTATTTAGAATAGTAGAATAGAACTGCAACCAAGTATTCAGTGCAATGGATTATAACTTGCTCAGTAATCAGTCGATGAAGATTATACCACGTATATCCCAAAAGACTGATGTCATAACCTTGTCGACTTTTTCGTCTTTCCACTCTTGAGAACCGGTTCATCATGTGCGCAGTCCACTTGAATGACTGTCTATTGGACTCCAGTGTGAAATAATGTTGTCATGTTTCTATAGTCACACCGATGCAAAAATTCGGTGTTATTACGATTAAAGAGCACTCAAAGTCTTAAAATGTAGAAAATTTTAAATTTATTATAGATATTCTTATTTTTCGGATGGAAAGTAAAATTTTTGTATTTAAATGTCACATAAACTTATGTATAACGTCTGTCTAAGGATGTGATTGCCTCGAAGATTGAATATCTAAAAAAGCAATAAGTCGTAATAATGATTTTTCTATTGAGTTATTTAGTTATTGAGGGTTAGACACGTTGAAGGCCTAGGTCGTCACAATTTAAAAAAACATATTGTGCTCTGATGGTTTAATTCCTAACTAATTGTTCGATATCTAACGCAACTTTCATAGAAACCCTTGATCTTTATACTCTCGCAACAAAGTTGCTAAGGCGAGTATTATAGTTTTGTTCACATAACGGTTGTTTGTAAGTAGATATAGGGTTATATATACCAAAGGTTAAGTTCGAAGATGGGCAAATGCCACGCCCACAAAATGGCGAAAACCGAAAACCTTTAAAGTGTCATAACTAAGCCACAAATAAAGATATTAAAGTGAAATTTGGCACGAAGAATCGCATTAGGGAGAGGCATATTTGGATGTATTTTTTTTTGGAAAAGTGGGAGTGGCCCCGCCCCCTACTAAGTTTTTTGTACATACATATCTCGGAAATTACTAAGTTATGTCAACCAAACTCTATAGAGTCGTTTCCTTCAGGCATTTCCATATACAGTTTAAAAATGGAAGAAATCGGATAATAACCACGCCCACCTCCCACACAAAGGTTATGTTGAAAATCTCTAAAAGTGCGTTAACCGACTAACGAAAAACGTCAGAAACACTAAATTTTACGGAAGAAATGGCAGAAGGAAGCTGCACCCAGGCTTTTTTTAAAACTTGAAAATGGGCATGGCGTCGCCCACTTATGGACCAAAAACCATGTCTCAGGAATTACTTGACCGATTTCAATGAAATTCGGTATATGATATTTTCTTAACACTCTGATGACATGTACGAAATATGGGTGAAATCGGTTAACAACCACGCCTTCTTCCAATATAACACTATTTTGAATTCCATCTGATGCCTTCTCTGTATAATATATAAGTACATTAGGAACCAATGATGATAGCGGAATAAAACTTTACACAAATACGGTATTTGAAAAATATGGAAATGACGGATAATGAAATCTCGATTATCACTTTATCATGCGAGAGTATAAAATGTTTGGTGACACCCGAACTTGGCCCTTCTTTACTTGTTTTAAATTGTTGCTATCTTCGATTAGCATAGAGTTGGAGAGTAGCGAATCATACCCTGAACAGGGTATATTAAGTTTGTCACGAAGTTTGTAACACCCAGAAGGAAGCATCGGAGGCTCTATAAAGTATATACATATATAAATGATCAGTATGTTGAGCTGAGTCGATTGAGCCATGTCCGTCTGTCTGTCTGTCCGTCCGTCTGTCTGTATATATACGAACTATTCCCTCAGATTTTAAGATATCGTTTTGAAATTTTGCAAACGTTGTTTTCTCTTCAAGAAGCTGCTCATTGTCGGAACTGCCGACATCGAACCTCTATAACATATAGCTGCCATACAAACCGAATGATCGTAATCAAGTTCTTGTATGGAAAACTTTCACATTTGACAATGTATTTTCACAAAAGTTGGCACAGGTTATTTTCTAAGGCAACAATGCAATCTCCCAAGAAATTGTTCAGATCGGTTAACTATAACATATAGCTTCCATACAAACTGAATTATCGGAATCAAATGCTTGGTTGAGAAACTTCCTCATTCAACGATATATTTATCTTTACGAAATTTGGTATGAGTTATTGTTCATGTAGATAATGTAATGTCGGAAGAAATTGTTCAGATCGGCTCACTATATCATATAGTTACCATACAACCCAAACGATCGGGATCAAGCGCTTGTATGGAAAACTTTCCCATTTGACGTGGTATCTTCACGAAATTGAACATGGATTACTGCTTAAGGTAATAATATAATCTCCGAAAAAATTGTTCAGATCGGATTACTATAGTATATAGCTTCCATACAAACTGAACACATAGTTACTAAAAGAAATGCACCGGTGAAGGGTATATTAGCTTCGGTGCAGCCGAAGTTACCGTTTTTTCTTGTTTTCATTCACAATAGCTATGATTTATCAAAAAAAAAGTAGTTAGCAATAACGATAAAGTTCATTTTGACAGATGAAAATCTAAACAAACAAAAATTACAAAATTATTTGTTTTGTTTAAGTTAAAATTAATAGGAATATGAACATTTTATAATTTGTTTGTATTAATACCATCAAAGGAAGGAGTCATGTGTAGAAGTTCACGCAAGTGAGGAAAGGTCCCTGATCGCCATTCACTTGGGAGTGGCCAGAAACGATTCTTTTACACATGGCTCAAGCAACTCACTACTTCCGGTCTTTGACCAAGTATCCTCTGGGTAACGTCCGGTGTGTTTTACGTGGGCACCTGCTGACGACAGCCTTACTCCACGGCGCTCAAAAGCACAGCGGATCAAATCAATGCGTTGATCAGCGCCCTGAGAATGCTAAGCATTTTCAGTACCAATTGGCAGTGTGGAATGGACACACTAACCACCTTGGTAGGGTTCGAGGCCCATCTAAAACCTCTGCCGTGCTTTGGGTCCGGCACCCGGTTGCAATGCAACTCCACATTGAACTGACAAGTCAGTTCTTCCCGCGATTTGGGTTTTAACCACAACCACCACGATACTCCCCGAGGGGCCAGTCCGCACGAGCAGGTTGGAGCGAACTCCAAGGGCTCCTGCTCCCCGTGGTACCAGAAGTAAGTCTCCGGTCAGACCTCGTAGCCGAAACTACTACCAGTTGAGCTTCCATACGGCTCTGGACTGGTGGCCAGGGGTTGGACCCCATACACACATCCCTTACACACACCAATCATACAGAAACTAAAACCCTAATTTCCAGCTAACCGCCTTCGCCGCTTAAATAATTCACGCGCATACGACCCTAGCTGTTCGGTATTCCGACTAGTGGAGATCATACCACTAACATCTAATCGTCCATCAGTCCAGCTAATCCCCATACCACCCAGATCCCTAATGTCCGAGTACATCGGGCACTCCGCAATTAAATGCGACCAGTTTTCTAAAACTGCCCCACAAAAACACCCCGACGTATCCGAAAGGTGCCTCTGCTGCAAAAATGCATTCAGAGGCCCATGCCCCGTAAGAAGGAAACCCAGACTCAGACAGAATCTGAAGTCTGGGTTATCCACAACGAACCCCACGTCCCGAATGTACTCGTACGTCACTCGGCCGTTAGGACTATTGTCTCAACGTTCTTGCCACCTACACCTAACCCTATCATCTAGGAGCCTCTTGCTCCCTAGATATCCCTCCCTCTCCACATCATCGTCGGAAATCCAGTCATTCCGCAGCAATGACACACTCAAGCCCCTTCTTAACCTGAATGCAACAGCACACTATATGACAATCAGGTCAAGAGGGGGTGCACCTAACAAAACCTGCATCGCATCCGTTGAGACGGTGCGACATACAGGCAAACATGCAAGCATCATGCAACGCTGGATTGAGAGGAGTTTTTGAGAACCCCAGACAGTCGTGGCTGTCTCCCACCATACAGGGGCTCCATAAGTGGCACAGGCCACAAACAAGCCACGATATATGGTGCGGACAGCACGACGTCCGAGACCCCAATCGCTCCTCAAAATCCGTCGTATTTTGCCTACAGTTGCCTGCAATCGCTCCTTCACTTTCGCCAAGTGTGGAGTAAAACACATCCTTTCACTCATGGTCAGTCCCAGATATTTGACTTGCGTCACGTATCTGATGCTGACCCCATTCACACGGACAATCGGTGGACGACCCGATGACAATCTACCTTTCAGCAGCATTGCCACCGTTTTGTCCATCGATATGTCGACCCCCACACCTAAACCCCAAGAATTAACGATCTCTAAGAGATCTCCTCCCGCCCGTTCTAACTCCGCTCTCGAGCGACCTTCAACCATAAGAAGAAGGTCGTCCGCATACGCACAACATTTACAGAGTGGCTCGAGCTGCCCAAGCAGAGTGTCCATCATAAGGTTCCAAATATATGGACCACAGATGGAACCCTGCGGGCAGCCTCGAACAACTCCGATCTCCACACTCCCATTCATGCCGACAAGAAAGGCCTTTCTGTCCGAAAAATAACTCCGCCAAAGAGTAATTTCCGGACAGCCAAGCTCCTCCAGCCGTTGCACCACTCGACCCCAGCTTAGGTAATCAAGCGCCCCCTTGAAGTCAACAAATATGCCAAGGACATATTGCCCAATACCTGTAATGTCCGGTCCCTTAATTGGGAAGGTGCAGCTGCCCTGACATCACCGCCGTCTAAGAAATGTGATGGTCGGGACAAGGATAGAGACGAGTAGGTCCTTGTGGCATTTACTACAGTGGCCAAACAAAGGAGCGCAAGTTTGGTGTGGGATTCGTGGTGGGAGAGAGACTCCGTCGCCGAGTATTATCATTCACTCCGGTGAATGAACGTCTAGCCACAATCCGCATCAAAGCAAGGTTCTTCAACATATCGCTGATTTGCGCCCATGCCCCGACGGAAGAGAAGGACGAGGTGACCAAAGATGCCTTCTATGAGCGCTTGGAGCGCGCTTATCGTGCTTAGCGACTTTAACGCCAAGGTGGGCAAAGAAGGTATCTTTGGCACTACGGTCGGTAAATTCAGCCTCCACGACGAAACTTCCCCAACTGGGTTGAGGCTGATTGACTTCGCCGGGTCCCGAAATATGGTTATCTGTAGTACTAGATTCCAGCATAAGAAGATTTATCAAGCTACCTGGCTGTCTCCGGATCGAAAACTACCAACCAGATCGATCATGTGGTGATAGACGGAAGACACGTCTCCAGTGTTTTAGATGTGCGTGCGCTCCGAGGTCCTAACGTCGACTCGGACCACTATCTTGTTGCAGCCAAGATTCGCACCCGCCTCTGTGCAGCAAAAAACGCACGCCAACAAACACAAGGAAGGTTCGACGTCGAGAAGCCGCAATCACAACAGACAGCCGAACGATTTTCTACTCGGCTTGCACTATTGCTCTCTGAGAGCACTCGTCAACAACTCGGTATAAGGGAACTGTGGGACGACATTTCAAATTCCTTACGTACAGCTGCAACCGAAGCCATTGGTTTTCGGAAAGTGCAGAAGAACAGCTGATACGACGAGGAGTGCCGTGTCGCAGCGGAGAGAAAACAGGCTGCCTACCTCGCAACGTTACGATCGACCACAATACGTGTGGGATGGGATAGATACCGAGAGTTGAAAAGGGAAGCGAGACGCATTTGTAGACAGAAAAGAAAGAGGCTGAAATGTGTGAGTACGAAGAGCTTGATAAGCTGGCCGACAGTGGTAATGCTCGAAAATTCTACGAAAAATGCGGCGGCTTACAGAAGGTTTCAAGGCCGGAGCATACTCCTGTAGTAGCATAGCATACTTAAATTGTGGAGGGAACACTTCTCCAGCCTGCTGAATGGCAGTGAACGCACAACACCAGGAGAAGGAGAACCCGATTCCCCAATCGATGACGATGGAGCAGACGTTCCATTGCCCGACCATGAAGAAGTTCGAATAGCAATTGCCCGCCTGAAGAACAACAAAGCGGCAGGGGCCGACGGATTGCCGGCCGAGCTATTGAAACACGGCGGCGAAGAACTGATAAGGAGCATGCATCAGCTTTCTTCATATGGTCGGACGAAAGCATGCCCAACGATTGGAATTTAAGTGTGCTATGCCCAATCCATAAAAGAGGAGACCCCACAATCTGCGCCAACTACCGTGGGATTAGCCTCCTCAACATCGCATATCAGGTTCTATCGAGCGTATTGTGTGAAAGATTAAAGTCCACCGTCAACAAACTGATTGGACCTTATCAGTGTGGCTTCAACAACCGACCAGATATTCACCATGCGCCAAATCTTGGAAAAGACCTGCGAAAGAAGAATCGACACACACCACCTCTTCGTCGATTTCAAAGCTGCTTTCGACAGCACGAAAAGGAGCTGCCTTTATACCGCGATGTCTGAATTTGGTATCCCCGCAAAACTAATACGGCTGTGTAAACTGACGTTGAGTAACACCAAAAACTCCGTCAGGATCGGGAAGGACCTCTCCGAGCCGTTCGATACCAAACGAGGTTTCAGACAAGGCGACTTCCTATCGTGCGACTTCTTCAACCTGCTTCTGGAGAAAATAGTTCGAGCTGAAGAACTAAATAGAGAAGGTACCATCTTCTATAAGAGTGTACAGCTGCTGGCGTATGCCGATGATATTGATATCATCGGCCTCAACACCCGCGCTGTTAGTTCTGCTTTCTCCAGGCTGGACAAGGAAGCAAAACAAATGGGTCTGGCAGTGAACGAGGGCAAAACGAAATATCTCCTGTCATCAAACAAACAGTCGTCGCCCTCGAGACTTGGCTTGGAACCAGCATTAACACCACTAATAATGTCAGCCTGGAAATCCAACGCAGGATTGCTCTTGCCAACAGGTGCTACTTCGGACTGAGTAGGCAATTGAAAAGTAAAGTCCTCTCTCGACGAATAAAAGCTAAACTCTATAAGTCGCTCATAATTCCCGTCCTGCTATATGGTGCAGAGGCTTGGGCGATGACAGCAACCGATGAGTCGACGTTACGAGTTTTCGAGAGAAAAATTCTGCGAAAGATTTATGGTCCTTTGCGCATTGGCCACGGCGAATATCGCATTCGATGGAACGATGAGCTGTACGAGATATACGACGACATTGATATAGTTCAGCGAATTAAAAGACAGCGGCTACGTTGGCTAGGTCATGTTGTCTGGATGGATGAAAACACTCCAGCTCTGAAAGTATTCGACGCAGTACCCGCCCGGGGAAGCAGAGTTTCCACTCCGTTGGAAGGACCAAGTGGAGAAGGACCTGACTTCTCTTGGAATATCCAATTGGCGCCACTTAGCGAAAAGAAGAAACGACTGGCACGCTGTTGTTAACTCGGCTATAATCGCGTTAGCGGTGTCTACGCCAATTAAGAAGAAGAAGAATACCATTAAATGAACAAAATAAATATATTTATATAGTAATTTAATATCAGGCTTACGAATTGAAGAATTCAAACTAACTTTTTCTCCACATCAGACATCAGACATTTTGAAACAAATTGAATATCAGCTGACTATTCCCGCCCGCATTGCCAACACACTTCGTTTTTAAGTGAAAATATGAAATAAGCTAAATCTTACGATGGTCAAATAAAACACAGCTATTACAATTAATTTCATGTTATATATTTTAAAACCAAAGATAAAGGAAATTGTATTTCTTTTTGTTATCTGAACCCTTCAAGTTATCTAAAATATGGAAAACAAAACATAATCTGTACGATTTCAACTCGATAAATTTGTTGTTGCTTTTACATATGGTATATTTCTTTACGAGAAAATCGTGCGTAAATAGAGCGATGCCGAATAAAAGCGATAACAATATCTACAAAAATTACATATAGTCAGTGCAACATGCTATGAAAGACTAAGAAATGTTCAGCTAAATTAAATTCTTAAATCACCTAATTAATATATATTGTATTTTCTGCTTCATGTATATTATTTTAATTTTTATAGAAAACTAATGAAAGACTTCATGTAATAAAGTGTAAAAGTAATAAAAACTAAAAATTTATATTATTCCTGTTGTGGATTTTAATTTCATACCCATCTTATAAAAACTTTGTTAATTCTGTGATAATAATTGTGTACAAATAATCTTGGGTGGGGCTGAACTCAGGCTACTACCGGGGTCACAGCAGGCGGATAGTGGACGGCCTACGCTAAGTAGGTTAGCTGCGAATAGTAAAATGCAGCCCCCGACCAAGAGCTGCAGGAGAGGAGGGCTTGGCTCAAAACGCCTAATATGCCCAATGAACCTCCGGCGAAGAGGCGAGAAGATGCCGCCTTTAAATAAGCGTACACAACCCCCACCGGGGTTGCACCGAGGGAGAACCTACCCACGAGAGGGAGGCAACAAAGCGACGAGGGAACCATACAGTAAGCAGCACCAAAAGTGCACAGACGACGGCGAAAAACCCTGGACAAGCGCCCATCAGAATCGAGGCCAGTAAGGTTCTGATTATGGAATACTGGAAACAAATAATGGATTAGTCTGACAAAGGGCTGGTGAGGGCAGTATTCTACCACCTCAGTAGGTAAGAGTGACATCTTACCGAAATGGCTGGCAGGCTAATACTGCTCTCGCCTCCGTCTCGTTAAAACCCTGGCAGGTCTTCAAGTACGTTCAATGCACGTCGCCAAAAATTTTTTTTTTTGGCCGTACAGGTTCAGTTGAGACGAGCTCCTGATTCGTGCCTGAACCTGGCTCTGAACACAAGGTCTAAGGACTTGTGTCAACCCTAGCGTGGCCTCCCTGCTTGCATAGATAACCACGGGGTTCATAAAGGGCAACTGTTACAACGTGCGGAGATAGCGGCTTGAAGCGGAGACCCACTAGATCTAAAATGAGTACACCACAACAACAACAAAAACACCAACAGAAGGAATCACATAAAGAACAAAACAAAGATGCTCGAGACGAGGAATATGGGACCGTGTTCCGCAGAAGTAGTAGGATGCTTAGATCCCCTATACTGACCATCACTCCCAAGCAAGTCGAAAAAGCGGGAGAAAAATTGCTCAAAAGAAACTCCTGTCACACAGGAACCACCAGCAAAAGAGAAGGGAAGAGCACCCCAGTTACCATCACAGAAGGACCTCAAAACTCACCGAAACAGGAGTACATCACTCAAATGAGACGATTAGAAGAGGAATCTTTGGAAAATGTAAGAGTATCGTTCAAATCATAGACGGCGATGGCAAAGCAAAAGAACGTCAGCTTGGATGTCAAGAACGGGGCGGCACAGTTGGACGAACTCTTTGATGTAATGAAGAGTTACCGCAGAAACTGGCTCATCGCAGAAAATGAGAAAAGACGCGGACTTTTAAGCAGACGGATCATGACCCCAGAGCCAACAACCTCGAAGCGGCGGGCGACAAGCCCAGTGGAGCCTCGAGAAACAGTGCGACCAAGAAGCGAAAAGGACGGCCAGTGGCAGAAAGTCTTGCCCAAAAAGGAAAAGAAGACACTCACAACCGAAGGAACGGAAAACAAAAAACCAAAAGAGGAGGACAACAAGGGAAGAATACCGTCTCAAATCAGAGAGCAAAAAGAAGGCCCAAACGACAATCGGAGGCCATAATCATTAAGCCAGCAGAAGGAAACAGCTACGCCGAGGTCCTCAAGAATATCCGTAGCAAGGATCAAAAGGAGCAAAAACCTAAGAGAAGCGGAGGTAAAAATCAAAGGGATCCGCAAAACAAGATCCGAGGCTCTACTACTAGAGCTGGAGAAGGGACAATCCACAAAAGCCAGTTTCTGCGAGTACCAAGACGACCCCCCAATCCCAATTGGGGACCTTAAGACAAAAAAACCAAAGGATCGGGACCTGCTCCCTTTAACGGGAAGTGCAGAGGGCTGTAAAAATGCCCAAAATATGGAGACTTTAAAAACCAGCACCCAAAAAAAAGAGGTCAGGGCATATATAACGCTCGGGGTAATGACACACTGATGCGACAGGCCCCTTTTGGCTGGGAATTGAGGCTCCGACGGCCCCAAAAAAATGCTTTTCTGCTTTTACCAGCCCTTTAACCGGGACGAAAAAAGGCCCCATGAAGAGGGGAAAGGGGGTGAATAAATGCGGCCCAACCCCCCCATTACCATTCATTTTCCTTTTTACTTTTATGATGATTTTTGAAAAATTTTTTTTTAAAAAAGTTGTGAGTGTTAAATTTTATCAAAAAGTTTTTAACTTTTCAAACGACACTTTGGATAAGTTGATTTAAAGCGTTGCCCAAAAATTTTTTTTCTTTTCAAAAGAAAACTTTTCCAATAATGCTAAGCGCTCTCAATGAGAAGTGGGCAAAAAACAGTACGTTTCGGTTTTTGCCTTTCTTTTATTATTTAATTATTCCCTGCACAAAACAAAGCCAAAAATTGGCGTTTTAAAAGGTTATAAAGGAGAAAAAATAAGTTTATTTTGATTATCATTTTTAAATTATACATGAATATAATAAATATATTTATTACATCAAAGGGTTTTTTTTGGATCTTTCAAAAAAAATTTAACTTAAAAAAGAAAGCAAATGGTTGGACTGAATTCTAAAGACCAAATCCCCCGGGCTCTGCTGCTAATCCAAATGGACTTATCCAAAAGATAATTTTTTGGTTTTGGGAAGAGCCAACTTTTTAATTTTGTTATAATTTGTTTTTTTTCAAAGAATTTTTGGTCGATTCTAGAATGATTAAAAAAAAAACAAGTGAGCTTGAAGTGAGTGAAATTTATTTAAATGCAAAAGGTTAAATTCCCCAAAACAACAAAATTAAATATTTCTGTGTTTTGTTGTTTAAATTTTTCCTGGGATTAAATTATTGTTATTCCTTGTTTTTGCGCCTAACAGTTATTTTCAACAAATTCAATTTTACTTCTTAATTTTGAAGGATTTTTTTTAATAATTACCTTTAAAATTAAAAATTGTTCTTTTTGGGGGCAAAAAAAAGACAATGCCAAGGGGGACGGGGCCCGGGGGTTGGCAAAAACGTATTGCAGATGGGTCGACAACTCCCATACTTGACTTTTTGGGGCCGGGTGACAGTTGTTCGGGGCCTCGGAAACCCCAAAAAGCGTGGAGTGTCCCCCAATTTGGACAAATTTTGGGGAAAATTAAACCAAAAGGACGAGCCCAAACCCAACGGGAAAATAACAATAATTTAAAAGATAATTTTTGGGAGTTAAGGTTTTTGAACTCTTGAAACCAAATTTTAAACCCCAAAAAATTTTAAAAAAATTTAGAAAAAAAATTTAGGTTTAAACAAAAAAAATTCACAGCGGTTTGGGGAAAGAAATCAATGAATAAATGAAAAAACTCTTCATTAAAGTCCGCTTTTTCGTGTTTAAAAAAATTTTTTAGTATATACATATTTATATAAAATTAATTTATTTTCCTAAAGAATATCCTGGAAAGGGGATAAAAAGGACAAAACCTAAAAAGAAGCGGATAAAAATAAAAGGGATCCCAAAAAAAAACCCAGGCTCTCCTTTTGGGGCTGGAGAAGGGACAACCAAAAAAACCCGGGTTTGCAGGCCCCCTAAGAGACCCCCCGAAAATCCGAAAAGGGGCCCGACCTTAAACAAAAGCAAAAAAGGAGATCAGAGACCTGGGACCCCCTTTTTCAAAAAAAGGAGGAAGTAGCAGAGGTTGAAAAAAGGGGGGGGGACTCCACCGGGCGACGAAATTTTTCCGCACCTAACAAAAGAGATTTTCGGGGCATATTAACGCTCAAAACGAGGAAAAGGGTTGACACACTGATCGGGGCCGAAAAAATGGGGTTTGGATTGGCAGGCCCGACCAAAAAATTTTTAAAAAGATCTTTTTCCCTTTGGGGACCAGGCCTTTTTAACCCGGGACTGAAAAAGGCCCCGATAAAAGAGGAAAAAGGGGTTGAAAAAAAATAAAAGGGGCCCTTGCCCATTCATTAGCATTTTTCACTTTGATGATGTTTTTTTGAAAAGATTTTTTTTGAAAAGTGGGTTTGGTAAGTTTTAAACTTATCAATGTTTTAAACCCTTGCCCCGGGAAACCGAGACCCCCTTTGGAAAATTGATTTAAAATTAAAACAAAAATTTTTTCTTTGAAAAATAGAGAAAATTTTTAAATTAATTCAAAGCGCTTTTAATGAAAGTGGAGAAAAGCAATGTCTTTTCCCCGATAATATTGCTCAGTTTCTTTTTTTTTTAAAGAGTGCTATGTCGGTGCAAAAAACAAACCAAAAATTTGGGCATTTTCCTGTTAAAAAAGGGGGAAAAATAATTTTTTTTGGATTTTTTCAATTT